>NC_071278.1:14131746-14334246 GCF_023375685.1 Ictalurus furcatus
TAATCTATTCTAAATGTAACCGTGACGCTCATCATTCGTCTAAGTTGCATCCTCCTAAGCCTCAGCCCATGTGGTGTGTAACTGCAGAGAGCACTCCTGACTGGAGTCTAGTTAACTCTCCGACTCCGCAGGAGAGACAGACAGGTTACGATCGAACATCATTTCGGGGGGAAAATAAATAATTAAAAGTCCAGGATCTCACCTCTGCCGGAGTTTTGTTCCTCAGCTCTAAACTGATCCTCTTCTTCATCTCCATTGTGTGAGAAGATTAGCGCACTGGACAAGACCGTTAAAAATATATATTTTTGTTAGAAACTCCGAAAGCGCGAACCCACGAGCTCAGCTTTCTTCAACGTCTACTGTTCTCTAACTGATCCTCCATGATACCTCGCAGCCAACCCCCTTTCCGAAGCCCCGCCCACTTCGCGTCGCGATTGGTCGGTTTTGTTTTCGAGCGCGTGAGCGGTGCATAGGCGTGCCACTCAAACAGCTCAACGTAGTCGAGCTTTGGTGAGGAACGTGATTGGCTGGAATTGCGCGCGCAGTAAAATTAGACGGGTTGGTGCGGTTGTCAGTAGAAAAGCGCTCAACTTACCAAACCCCGCCCACTCTTTGTTCTCATTGGCGCCTGCACGCACGTGTCACCCAATACACTCCCAATAAATACATCGATTAAGATCACAGTGATATTTCATAATACTTATATAATTGAACGATACTGTTTTGGGGGTATAGATATATAAGAATTATAGGATGTATTGTATAGTATGTATTGGAAGTATTGTTCAATGATCAATTATTATATATATGTATATATCATATCATGCCTGAAATATGGTCATATCAGTGTGGAGTTTTGTGTGTGTGTGTGTGTGTGTGTGTGTGTGTGTGTGAAACATTTTGCTATAAAATGTAAAAGTGATTACATTTAGCTATACAACTTTATATACATTTCGGTTTACCATTACCTTGAATGAAGGAAATTTTGAAATTAGCCCTAGTCAGTAACACATATTTATAAGAAAGTAAGAAATTCTGCACAACCCACGAATGAACTGAAAAAAAAAAAAAAAGTTCTCACCAACGAACACTACTTATCTCATATTCCACTCTTGAATAAAATGGCTGACCATAAAACACAACAGTCATAGAGGCTTAAAGGCTCCAAACAATCATGTCATGCCATCTGTTCCTGCTGTATTTGCACTCAGCCGTATGGCATATCAGCCTGCTTAGGTAAAGGAAATATTTTATAATATATTATAGGGTTTTTTGTACAAATGTAAGGTTTACAAATGAAGAATGACCCACCAAAACAACTTGAAGAATATTCTGATCTCCCAAAGAAAACCTTATGGGACTCTGTGGGACTAGTATAATTTTTCTGCTAAACGCAATTATAAAAAAAAAATAATAATAAATAAATAAATAAAATAACGTTGTGGTGTAATACCCAAGGTGACCACTAGGTAAATGGACAGTCTAGTGCAATGGATACCATTACAGATATCCTAAGCTGATTTGTCTCACAGTAGAGAGAGGAAGTAAACAATCTTCCCTACTCAGTCATTTCATAACACTGCATTGTTCAATGTTGAAGAAGTGCAGAAGGACTTCTAATGTTGTAACACTGCAGAGAAAAGAGTAGGCCAAATGCTTAGTGCACAAGTGTTAAGCTGTGAAAGAAGCTGTGGCAGGCATGAACGAACACAATTTATGTCACTATTATAACACAAAAATAAATATGATAACCTGACTCACAACTGAAAAAAAGAAGTGGAGAAATTAAATGAAAAGAAATGAAAACTGGGGGGTATTTCTGCTGTAGCAAAGAAAGACCCAACCGTGTGTCGTTTCATTGTTTCTTTTTTAGTTTTTCTAAAAAAAAATAGACTTAGCCAAAGACAAAATTGAAAATGTCTTTTTAACTTTTTTTAATATCTGAAAAAAATGAAACAAGAACAACAACAAGCAAACCTGCATTAATCAGTATAATAAATGTTATCACTTACAGTGGTGCTTGAAAGTTTGTAAACCCTTTTAGAATTTAATATATTTCTGCATAAATATGACCTCAACCTAAAGGTGAAATTAGAGTCAGATGTTTTCAATCAATGGGATGATGATCAGATGTGAGTGAGCACCCTATTTTATTTAAAGAACATGGATCTATCAATGTCTGATCTTCACAACACATGTTTGTGGAAATGTATCATGGCACAAACAAAGGAGATTTCTGAGGACATCAGAAAAAGAGTTGTTGATGCTCATCAGACTGGAATAGGTTACAAAACCATCTCTAAAGAGTTTGGAGTTTGGAGTTTAGACAGATTGTGTACAGGTGGAGGAAATTTAAGACCATTGTTACCCTCCCCAGAAGTGGTCGACCAACAAAGATCACTCCAAGAGCAAGACGTGTAAGAGTCTGTGAGGTCATAAAGGAGCCAGGGTAACTTCTAAGCAACTAAAGGCCTCTCTCACATTAACTAATGGTAATGTTCATGAGCCCACCATCAGGAGAACACTGAACAACAATGGTATGCATGGCAGGGTTGCAATGAAGCCACTTCTCTCCTGAAAAGAACATTGCTGCCCGTCTGCAGTTTGCAAAAGATCATGTGGACAAGCCGGAAGGCTAATAGAAAAAATTTTTTGTGGATGGATGAGACCAAAATAGAATTTTTGGTTTAAATGGGAAGTATTATGTTCGGAAAAGGGAAAACACTGCATTCCTGCATAAGAACCTCATCCCAATTTGTGAAACATGGTGGTGGAAGTATCATGGCTTAGACCTGTTTTGTTGCCTCTGGGCCAGGATGGGTTATCATAATTGATGGAACAATGAATTCTGAATAATACTGGTGAATTCTACAGGAAAATATCAGGGAATCTGTCTGTGAACTGAATCTCAAGAGACAGTGGGTGATGCAGCAAGACAAGGACCGTGAGCCCACAAGTCATTCTACCAAAGAATGGTTAAAGAAGAATAAAGTTAATGTTTTGGATTGGCCATGTCAAAGTCCTGACCTTAATCCAATAGAAATGTTGTGGAAAGACCTGAAGCAAGCAGTTCATATGAGGAAATCCACCAACATCCCAGAGTTGAAGCTTTTCTGTACTGAGGAACGGGATAAAATTCCTCCAAGTCGATGTGCAGGACTGATCAACAATTACCGGAAACATTTAGTTGCAGTTATGGCACAACGGAGTCACACCAGATACTGAAAGCAAAGATTCACATACTTTTGCCACTCACGGATATGTAATATTGGGTCATTTTCCTCAATAAATAAATGACCAAGTATAATATTTTTGTCTCATTTATTTAATTGTGTTCTCTTTATCTACTTTTAGGACCGATGATGTTTTAAGTCATATTTATGCAGAAATATAGAAGACTCTAAAGGACTCATAAACTTTCAAGCAACACTGTAATAGTGTATAGAGTTGAAAACCCCCTTTTAGCTATAAACCTGCATTCTGATTTCACAGCCTAGGTTATGGGTGTTATAAATGTTACTCTATAGAGGTGTAAAAAAAATAAAATAAAAAGTTTCCCAGGCCGGAAATCGAATTTGACACTCTTGACTTAGTGTATACTGTTACATATGGCTGGACAGGTGGTTTGTAGCCTGTTTGTAATAGGAGGAATTAAGAGTTAAAGCCATTTCACAGACAGGAAACAGGAAATAACTGCAGCAGATGGGTGGAAAATGGAACATTGTTGGGATGTAGTTATCCATTTAATAATAACAATGCAAAAATTTTAAAGTAACCATGGTACACTTTTTCTTGAGGCAAATGTAAGTATTAAGTTTGAATATGCCCAGTGATAATTAATATTGATTTATTTGTTTGAAGTAATGTGTTTTATGTTACAATTTGGCAGGTCAGTGACACTAGTAACACTGTCCCACTGACAGCTATAACGACACTCAATAAGCATTTGCTTATAGTAACGTGTTATATTTCATTGGGTTATCCAAAAATACAAAGGAAAGCTTTAAATGCATGTGACAGGTGGTGATATGGACACTAGGGAGAAACCCACAATGTTAGGACATTAATACCCACTAGATGGCAGAGAGCACAAGGACATGCCCTAACCAGTTATAACTGGATTTACTTACACACATTTGGCTACTAAATTATAAAGTTGTCACTAGATGGAGCAAAATCTCTTTGGATAGATAGTATGTGTGTATCTGGAAATTATATTCTTTATATATACCTTTTGTCTTAATTGAAACAAGACAGTAGAAAAATTAACCCTTTTAAACCCAATATTTTTCTTTGAAAATACAGAATATCAAGAAAATATCTTGGAGGGTCATCTACACTCAACAGTTGTGTGCTGAATAGTGACAACATGCACTTTCACTGTTGGGGACCTAAAAACCCACTTTTTAGGCTTCTTAACTATATTTGACATTTTATACCAGACCTGCATATTCTAGTCAAAGTATTTTTTATTCAATCCCTGCTGCATTTCAGTGAGCATGTTTAAAAACACAAGCCTATGGATCCTCACAACAATAAATGGCTGTAATGGTCCATTGTGCTGGAACCCCAGTGCTTCCTCTTGACCTTCATAAACAGCTGTTGTCACATCTCCTTAGTGTTAACTGCATGTCTTTGTCCTTTTAGCAATGTCCTGGCCCACTGCTAGGCAAATCAGGAGGAGTGGTGGGGGTTACATGTTCCGACCAAAACAAAGGCAAATGCATACTGGTGCATTTGAATGCAGGAAGACAATAGAGAACATCAGGCTGCCTTGGGGAATCTGTAAAGGTTCATAATGGAGGAAGCATTGGTATTAGTAGACACAAAGGACCAACCAGAGTGGCAATATGAATAATAGACTAGTGGGTGATTACAGTTGTGAACACTTCAAAGTCTAGAACAAAGGATATCAATTTGACTTTGATATTGTAATACTGCAAATAAACAGCCAATCTACAAGAATATGGTTTTTGGTCATAAATACAATAAGGCCCATTAATCATGCAAGCTAATTGCATACTTCATATCGCACATTAAAACAAGTTGAAATTCAGTGGAAGAATATGTTTGTGGGAAACTATAAATCTTTCACATTTAAAACATTTGAAGCAGTACGTAGTTAATTCTGTGTGATTTTAGAGTGGTATTCTTACTGATATAAACCTGAATTAAGGAATGTAATTTAAGGTTAAAGGGATAGTTCCAAAAAAATACAATTCTGTCATCAATTACTCACCCTCATGTCGTTCCAAACACATAAGAGTTTCGTTCATCTTCGGAACACAAATGAAGACATTTTAATGAAATCTCCGACGCACGTTCATGAGAGAACCAAGACGCATGCGTGTTATGTTGACATGAGAGTGGACAAAAAAACGTCCATTCTCGCAATCCAACGGGACACGGAAGTGCTGCACTCTTTACAGCAGAGGAACAGGGATACTGTACACAAACTGAGTCACACAGAACAATCTTTGTAACAAAGATGTCTGCAAACTTCAACATAGAGGAAGACTTTTTTGTCAGCTCTCACGGACATTTTTTTGTCCGCTCTTGCATCACAACATGCATGCGTCGTGGTTCTCTCGTGAATGCATGTCGGAGATCTATGTAGAAGTGAAGCTATTTTGTGAATAAGTAATAAATTTTTAGGTTTTTTTGAGCACACAAAGCATTCGTATTGCGTCATAAAATTGGGATTAAAACACTGGAGTCACATGGATTACTTACACGATGCCTTTATGAACTTTTTGGAGCCTGAAGGTTTTGGTTACTTGACTGTAAATGGAAGGACAGAAATCCCCCAGGTTTCATTAAAATGTCTTAATTTGTGTTCCGAAGATGAATGAAAGTCTTAATGGTTTGAAATGACATGAGGGTGAGTAATTGATGACAGAATTTTCATTTTTGGGTGAACTATCCCTTTAATGACAACTCCCCATTTATCTGATGTAGTAGAACAGATCATAGTAAAACCGATACAAGCCCCTCAGATGAATGAAAAATTATTTTCAACATTATAACACAAAAACTGGGAAATTCCCCAGCACATAGACCTCTTTGTGTAAACCATGACTGTGATGTTACGGTCATTGATGTGCAGAGACATGAATTTCTATGAAACCACCATGGTTTCATACAGAGTAAAGCTGTTAGGAAGGCTTGTAAATGGTAAATACATACTAAGTGAGGTTGCAGACCTGTGGTGTTACATACATGGTACTCCTTGCATTGTCGTGTTTGATATTATGGGTGTATAAGTTTGTGTCTTAGTGTGTTGCCAGGTTTGAAATACACAACTATGATTTTAATTTAAAAACAATTCAGATTTCAAATCAATGCAAATTCCAGCCACATAATGGATCAGAACAATGTTTACTTATGTTTGCTCTGCTTTTCTTCACTGCTTGCTGGTCTGGTTTTCCTTATTGTGTTAGATTTGGTTTTGAGATAGGGCTTGTCTGGGTAGCCACAAATATTGGGGGTTTTCTGAGATGGTTGTCCTTGCCTTTGGATTCAATGCAATTACACATTCTCTGCCATTCTCCATTCTTTTAGGTTGTTTTCCAATGAGTGAGAATCATACAAGAATCAAATGTTGCTTTTCCACCAGTTTCTTTATTCAAAAGGCCAGATTTTTTCCCAGTGTAAATCTGATGTATCTATCCATTAAGGTGGTCTATTCAAAAAGGCTTCATCCTGGATTTTGATTTTGTTCAGATGTCAACCACATATTTAAATCAGTAACTAGGTCTTGTTCCCTCTTTCAGCTACAGATTGTATTTAAAGTACATCAGCATCTACCGACCACCAGCAACCCCCAATGGGTATCATTCTCTCCTTTCTTGAATGTGCTGTATACAAACAGCTGTCTCTCTTTCTTTTCCATAATAATTACAGTCTCCCAGTAAACTATGACTAGCTCTTATCCTTTTGACCTCTCAGCAGCCTTCAACATGTTCAGTCACAAGACTCTCCTGTCCACCCTCACAAGCTGTGTAATTAATGGCTAAGCAATGCAAGTGGTTTGCTTCCTAACAGGTGAAAGAGAGCAGAGAGAATATCCACATCTCTCCATTGGTGTCCCACAAAGCTCACTGCTTGGTCTTCTTATATTTTCCCTCTATACCCACTCTCTTAGTGAAGTAACAATGTCCTCACGTGGTTTTTCATACCACTGCTATGCTAATGACACTCAACATATCCTCTGCTTTCCTCCCTCAGACACTCAGAAATCTCAGCATGTCTGGAAGACATCTTAACATGGATGGCATCTCTTCAACTGAAATTAAATTTCAGCAAGGCTTAGCTGCTGTGTATCTCTGAAAATGCATTGTATTAAGAGCTTGTGATATCCCTTTAAAATCTCAGGTCACACCATCTGACAATGCACCAAACCTTCTGGACAACCAACTGTGATTCTCTCCTTATGTTGCTAACCTGACACATACCTGTAGGTTTCTTCTTTCTGCAGGGTATGTCCTTTTCTCTCCACAGAGGCTACTCAAGTGCTTTTTCCTCCTTTGTCACCTTGTGATTGGACTACTGCAACTCTCTACTGCCAGGTTTTCCCCTTTGTGCCATCAGACCTCTGCAACTGTAAGACTTGTGCAACTGAAAGACTTCAGAATGCAACTGTATAGCTTGCTTTCAATCTTCCCAACATCTTTCACATTACCCCATTTCGAAAGAAATAAACAGACCAACCCCCACCTACCTGAAGGCACTTATCAAACGGCAATCTGCATCATGTTTCTTTCAAGCCTCATGCATGGCTTGACTTGAACCAAAATCCCTCAATATATAAGGAAGACATGCATCAAGACCCTTCTGTCTGGGCCCCCAGGTGGTGGAATGAACTCCACCTGGCTGCCTGAATGAATTACTGTCACTTTCAAACAAAGACTGAGTACTTAGCTGAGTACTAAATTCATTAAAGACACGCATGCATGCATGCATGCATGCACGCACACACACACACACACACACACACACACACACACACACACACACACATTTGCAAAACTCTCTGGTACTTCCCTTTGACATTCCTTTGCCACCATATATAAAACATATAGAGACACCAGGCTTTTAATCCTTGGGACTTTATCCCCAGATGTGTTCTTTTAATTTTCAGAATTAGTGAAAGCCAGCTGTCATCACAGATGATCCAGGAGTGTGGTCTGATAAGTCCAAGAGTGTGATATGATAAGCCTTAAAACCGTGCAGATGGTCAGCAGCAAAAAAGACAGAAAACAGTAGAATGGGAAAAAACCAAACAGAAGAAAGGTCCCTTCTGAATTCTCCCTTCTTGAAAATCCAGGTTTAAGGGTTGGCCAATATTAAGCAATTTGGGTGTGAATATCTTATAAATGGTTTCTTATGTTTCTTACACATGATGGAAAATTTTCTGTTATACTGTACCTTTTAAGAACACTTTATGTTCTTCTCTAACTCATGTAACCCAATGTTTGAAAGTGTCTGTGACATTTTGTCCTTTTAGCAATTTCCTCATTTGAGAGAGCGACTCAGTGGAAAACAACTCTCTCTATATATTTGCCTTTCATACTTTTTTTTCTAGACAGACAACTGCTATTTTCACGGTATTTTATACTCAAATGAGGAAATGCGCTCTCGTCACTTCATACTCTGTATTGAAGGGACTAGGGACCAAAAGCTTTTGTCATTAAAAGGATTAAATTTTGACCCAGGTTATTTGACTCTTTTCTATACATTATTATCCTATACTAGATAATTAAGGTAAAAATGATCCAACACACACACCACTGAAAGCTGTGGTAATGTGTCACACCTTCCATATCTGGTTCTCTTGGATTCCTTTAATATTCCTGCAGTTTTCGCTCAGTGGCATTGGACTCAAGGCATGGCTCCAGCACTGTTCATTCATCCTCCCACAGATGGCATAGCCAAAAAGGAAGACTTCTTTCCTGTG
Source organism: Ictalurus furcatus (assembly GCF_023375685.1). Lineage (NCBI taxonomy): Eukaryota > Metazoa > Chordata > Actinopteri > Siluriformes > Ictaluridae > Ictalurus > Ictalurus furcatus. The sequence goes on from NC_071278.1 coordinate 14,140,703, forward strand.
GTGGAAATGGTCCAGGGATGCTTTTGTTTTCCATGGGCCTGCAGACTGTGAATGAACACAGTCTACACTGCTAGGCTGAGGTCATCCAATAATACAGTTTATAGACAGACAAATCTTTCAAACTCTCTGTTTGCTGATATGTGCACATATTTCAGATTACAGCAGTTCCTCTTCACTGTCTGTGTATGTGTGTGTGTGTGTGTGTAAATTTCAAAAGGGAACTTGGATATGTTTGAATGGCCTTTAGCAAAGATACCATAACATGATATTCAATTGTACATAAGCCAAACTTTGTCCTACATATTTTAGGTATTTTATTTTGGCAACACATACTTTAACTGAGTCTTCCCAAATCAGACCCCCACTAAAAAGCAGTAGAAAAAAATGGACTATTTTCAGTGTTGGATAACTAAACTTGAAGACAAAGCCTTGCTTTACATCCAACACCGGATCATTTATCAAGACTTACATGGGTGTGACGGTTCTGGAAGATCAGAATCTTTCCATTTAGGGAGTAAACCCACACATCCTCTGCTTAATCCAGGTTTATATTACATCCTCATGTAAATGCTTCAGAACCTGTAAATGCAATCTCTAGCCAGAGATGAGGGTGAGTTTCACTGATAAAATCAGAGCCAGGGTCTTTTAATGGACGATGTGCCAAAATAATTATGTCACATACCATGTACCTTAATGATAAGAAAAAAAAAAAAAAAAGTATGTGGAGATATTATGCACACATGTTTGTTTTTAAGAAGAAAAAAAAACATCCTGTAACCAAAAACATCCGTGCTTAGTACTTCAAAGCCTAGTTATAGAATGCTTCCTTTTTCCTATATCCTCACATTATGTCACCCTAAAGAAAATTTAAATGTACAGACATGTACAGAGTGTTTTTTTTTGTTTGTTTTACCATTAACCATTCTTGCACATGGGCAGTTGTAGATATGTACATTAAACTCATCTATGAGCACTCTATGTCTAGTTTATGGTTATATAATTCTGTTGTTTGAATAGTTATTTTCCCTGCCCTTTCCCTACAGAAAATGCAAATTTTTTTCTTCTTTTCCTTTTTTTTTCCTCTATGTATTTTTTCATGTCCTGCTATTGCAGGACATTGTCTACTGCACATATACAAAACGTTCATTAAAAGTTCTTGTCTTGTTCAAAGGCTATTTCTGCCCTCAATATATTCAAATAAATCTAATTAATCATCTTTCAAATAGGTTTCATTCATCCGCTAAAGCTGCCTTAGGGCCTCTGAAACTGGACAAAACTGAACAAAAGAGGAGCATTATGTTATATATTGCACCACTAGGTGCATGATGAAACAAAGTGTTTAGACTGAAATATTTGGGGGTGTGAACAGCCTGAAATGACCAAACCCAATTACTAAACTGATCAATACTAAAAATGTTGGTTAAATTTGATTAAATCAGGTTTAGATTTACAAATGAGCATACAATTTTAGGATTGTATTGATTCTGTTTGCTTTATTCATTATTTAATATAAATGATTTTATATATATATATATATATATATATATATATATATATATATATATATATATATATATATATATATATATATTACATACACTACACTGTATGTACATTCCTACATCTACATCATTCCCAAACCATCACACTACTGCTGGCTATTAATAGAACTCCAAAAGAACATGTGAATGTGTTTTTGTTTCTAACATTTCATTAGTATTGACTCCATGTTCTGGGAATGTAGAGACAGGGTAATGCATAAATAAGTCTCTGAAGGCACTCAGGATAGTTATTCACACAGCGCTCGTGATTTACAAATAGCAGGGGACTATGGAGTGGATCACAGCCATTAAACACATGGACTGGACTTTGTAATACCTCCTACAAGTAAAAAAAGAATGTGAGCTTTTACAAAGTCTCCTAGCAAGATGTAGTATTTATATAGGATTAAAAACTAAATTAAAGTGTATTATTAGGTCAAGGTAAAAGGTAAAATTGACAAGATCCACAACATTTCCCAAGTTAAAGCCTGTTTCTCTGTAGACCCCCCTTATAGCCTATTAGCTAGATGGGTATTCAAAGCATTTTAATAGTGTTTCCCTGAGAACCAGCAGCTAATGTTCTCTCTATTCATACTTGAAATGAATAAATTATTTGCCAATTAACAGCACAGTTGAATTCAGCCTTTCCACAATATAACATTTAAGTTTAAAAACAGCAAAAAATTATAACAATTGTGAATGGGCTGTATATGTGCTTCTCTACTTCCTCACTAATGGACAGTTATCTTAGTGAGCTCATTTCCTGAGAGAGCTTGTGTGAACCAGATCTCTTGCAGGTAGAAGACCATGGGCGTCTGCCTGTGGGGCCTCTTACACATTACCTCCTTATACAGACTGAATTAACTAACACAAGATAGGGACACCACATTTTTTTGCTTTAAAAGACTGCTTTAATAATAAAGAACAAGTAGAATTATTTACTCTCAAAACCCAATCAGATACCTGATATTGCAATATATTAGAAAATAATCTGAAATTAATGAAATAAAATTGATGATCTACATCATATTGTCTTGTTGTCTGAAAAAACATGATGAAGTCTGTGCAATCACATATGTTTAGCAGATTCAAATGTGGCGCACCATTTTTTAAACATCTACAGCCTTCTACTTACAGATTTCCCCCCAGCTGTGGTTGCCTTGGCCAGTAAACTGAGCTGTAGTAAAATAGCTATTCTTATTACTTGAAAATATTTCCCAATAACAGCATTAGATGTGGTATATGCAGATGCTGGTGTAAACACAGTCTGTATTTCTTGCTAGACTGCTTTATTTAATGCTTTTACTGAACAATGTTTTAACAAGTAGCAGGTGTGATGTGCTGCCTACCATTTGGTCCTTATACATATGACATTGAATGTTATAATTATTTCCTCACAGCTTGCAAGCCTCTGGCATTTAATCCTGTATGACTTAAGAAAACATGTTCTTTGACACCACTTTTACTGAAATGATGTTCTGACCACAAAAAGGCACGTACTGAAAACATGTGGAAATGTAATTCTGTTCTATGTTCATGATTTGGAAAACTGTAACAGCGCTGCATATACAGTTTACTTTTAGGAAAAGTAGTTTCTGGATGTAAGCCAAGATTCCATGCAAATGCTCTGTGGTGAACGTTCACAAACACTCTTCCACTGGTCTCTGTGTTGTAGGAGCCTCATAGTCAATATGGCAGATTCATCCTCCTTAGATACCACTGGCCTCATGGGACCCTCAGGGCTCATCCTGTCCCTGTTCTCACAACCACACGCCAGGCTAAGTCTGCTCGTTTACCCAAGCAGAGGCAATGGGAGAGTTGCTCGCATCCCACTCACATGCACCTCCAGAGAGTAGGGGTTATGTTATATTCTCACTGAAAGCTCATCTAACTTCTGGTCTTCATATTGTCCTTATGTTTTATTTTTAGGTATTAAAACTCTCACATTGAAGTGAACATATTTGTATCCAGACTTTGTTGGATAATATTATATTAGCAATTATAGTTGTAGTCACTATCCTTTCAGTCTTCATTTAGAATGCTAACTCTGTTAATTTCGTTAATTATATAAACTTTTTATATTACATATTTTTTCAATACATGTCTTTATAATGTTTTTAGGGATTCCTTCATTGTCCTTACAAATGATTGTCCTTAAAAATATTACTTTTGTATTTTTTGTTTGTATCTGGAGCTTACATATAGATTACACAGCTGGGCAGCAGCAATTATGACTAAGGAAATAGAAAACCTTCGAAGTAGCATAAATATCCTCAATGGAAGTCATTTGAGCAAATGAAAAATAGAAATCTTTGACAGAAATGTGTCCAAATCTCAATTAGTTGTGATGCAAACTGTGTGACTATTATTTGTGTATATACCAAAACCAGCTTCTTCCATAGGACCCCAGTGTAAAAGTTTAAATTAAAAATAAATACTTTGTCTGTGTATAGGACATACAGTTGTAGAAAAATAGGAAAATACTAAAAAACAAAAAACAAACAAAAAAAAAACCACACACACACTCCAGTGCTGGAAGCATTAAAACACACCCATGACTGTAAAGCCTACTTCATGTGAATACAGGCTTGGAGAAAGACTACATAATAGCTGTAGCTTAGTACGCTTATGACTCAGAACTGTTGACTGTAATATGCTTTATTTTAGTGCCCTGAATATGTGTGCAGGCTTACATCTCCAATTCCCTCTTACCTAGAATTTTCTAAACTTGTGGCCCATGTCTACTTTGGAAACTTAATTGGCAACCAGGTGGGTAGCAGACATGCCCATTCCAAATCATTCTTTTTAAGCCAGTCAAGGAGGCGGCAGTTGTGAACGTTAAATGCCTATGAAACACTATAAAACAAAAATTGAAAAACTATGTGACCCACCATCAATGTTATAATCTTCTCTGATCCTCAAAATATGGCAACCAATAAACACACATAAACTGTTCCCAGGAAAGTTGTTAGGCAGCAATAGTCTGTTTTTAAGAAGATCATGCTTTCTTAAACAATGTTTGGGTATCGAATCCATGAACCTTAGAAAGAAGCTTTGTGATCAACTCTGCCAAACCTTCCCATCCATCAAGACAAACCACAATGAATCAAATCTAATCCCTGGGGCTAAGGTGTATCCTGCACTCAGACAATACAGACTGAGGACAGTGAGAGTGGGTTATGATGAATGATGTCATTGGAGTGTTCTCCTTCTCAAACAAACCTCAGCCTACTTAACTAAAAACCAATCATACACACAGATTTGTTTGATTTGGCAGTGCCATGAAGGATGTTGGTAGCATGCCCATTTACCCTACGTGACCCTTGTGGGCAGCGGCCACCCTCTGTGGCTTTTCTGATGTTTTACTCTTGTTCGTCCGTTCTGTTTCGGATTTCACTATGAGTCAAGGGTGTAGTGAGACACTATAGATAGTAAGACAGGAAATATGGACCTAAAGGGCACATGCTCTGCCAAATGTGTGCACTGTCTTTGCAAGTCACCCACACACTCCTACAGTCCAGTTCACACAGCTGGGGGCTATGGAGGAGGGGAACTTGGCCAAGTCCCTTTGAGTCAGAACAGGCAGTGGCGAATAAGCCTGGCCAGTGCTGCAAGGATAACTGAGAAAGGCTGAGTCAAGGGGGAGGAATATTCATTAATTTCATTCATTTCCACTCTCCCACACCCCCAGCTCCATGTCTTGTCCTGCTGCTGAAATACATGTTAATACTTTTCGCTTCTCCTCCAGCCCCATGTGGAGTATAAAGGATGGAGAGCTCAGAGATCCCGCCTCTTCTTTCCAGGACTGAAAAACATCTGGTACTTGGTATATTATAAAAAAAAGTCTTTGGGACCAAAAAAGCCTCAAGTACATTGTGTCGCTCAAATGTTAATAACTTTCATACTATCCTACAAAATCTGGAAATGATGCTGTTTGAGTGTGGTCAGTTACTTCACCAATCACAAGCATTTATAGCCACAAGGTACCAAACTTGGTGTGCTTTATTTTCAATATTTTCTTGTGCCTCATATCTACACAACAACTAGAAGCGTATTTAAAACACGTTCCCACACTACAATACATCTGGGTTGTCTCCATGACATTTTAATACACTGATCTGAGTTGGATCTCAAACATTCAGTCCTGAGCCAAGTCCTGAGCCAAGGTCAGCTCACCAGATCTAAACGCTGCCTATATCCGTGCACCCTAAATAAAAAATAATAAAAATAATCTTATCTGCAAAAATGTTTGCATGAGATTGGGAAGAAATCAGATTATCTGGTTTTACTCGTGATCCATGCAATTTTCTTGGCAGTCAACAGAGCATATTAAAACAAGGGAAAGCATTATTCCCTCCCCCTCTCTTCTTCCCCCACCCCCTTCACTTGGATGTTTCCTCCCCACTTACATACTCGCAGGGTGCAGTAATTCAGAGACACAGTGTGGAAGCTGTTACATGAATACAGACTGCAGGAAGAGCAACATGCTCAGGTTACTTCATCACTGCTTGATAGCCGTGTGCTTGGCTGGGTCCTTGATGCTCCTGCCACTCTGTTGTGGTGAGTGTTAAGACAGAGTGACTGTAAGTGTGCGTGTGTGTGTGTGTGTGTGTGTGTGTGTGTGTGTACATACACATGTATACATGGGAGACAGTGAAAAAAGACAGAAAGTGAGTAAGAGAGCGAAGATGCATGCATGTCAGAACATACTGCAAATTCTTGTTAGGTTTTGTTTGGTGCCATAAAAGAATACATGAATGGTTTAGTCCACATGTGCATGCTGAAGGTACTTGCTGGAGGACAAGTGTAATTTGGGGAAGTGCACTAGGAAATGGACAATGTGATCCAGGGTAAGGATTAGAGCAAAGGGTTGCACATGTTTCTGTTTAGGACAGAGCTGTGTAACAAGTGGGACTATTGAATGGGACAGATCCCCTGTGTCCAAGGTAAGATTTTTTGCTTTCAGGGTTTTTTTTTTTGTTTTTGTTTTTTTAACAACTGCTTAATTATCAAAATGACATGGACTACCGTTTATATTGTCTTGAATTTTGAAACAAAGCAGAAATATAAGTGTGGGAATGTTATAAACATGTTCATTTTGTGATCTCAGCACACAATAGTTGAATATGTTGAAGAGCAGAAGCATAAGGAAATTGACTGCCAGAGGAAGGTGTAGAAAAATGAAGGGAAGAAATACGATTAAATCATTTCCCTTAACTTAAATCCATTTTTTGCCCCAAAATAGATCTTAACTGAGAAAAAAACAATAACACACAATAAGGGGAAAATGTGGTGCATATGACCAGCATCTAAACAGATGATGATGAGTAACTGTTTGCTTTCATTCACAGCATAACAAGCACTTGACTGAAATTTCAGAATGTACTTTAGATGTGGATATACTCAGGGAAAATGACACAAACTCCAGGGCATCCAGACAGATTGTATGAAAGTGTGTTGTCTGTCTGTGCATTGCAGTTTCTCAGGCGTGAGAGACGGCCCCAGGGTTAGAACAATCACTGGTGCTACATAATCCTGATGCACAGCTGCTTTTTGTTGAACGCCTCAGTCATGCACAACTCTGGCAGGTCTCTCTATTCTTAGTCACAGGACCTCACAGAAAAACAGTCATCCATGCCACAGCACACTCATGGATGTCTAAACAGGCAATGAGAAACAAGGTTTCAGCAGCATATGATAAATGAATCATTAATTGGCTTCTGAACATATGTGAGTGTCACACTATTTAATCTGGATTGGGATGAGGAGAGAAAGCTGGGATGTTCTTTCATCTTCAAGACGAGTCATTTTCTGTAGAAACCGAGTAATGTCTTTATGGTTATTGTTTTTTGGTTTTAAGGTTTTTAAGTTTTTAAGTCTGTAAACTTGTGATCCAGCACTCAAAGAAATGTGTAACATTCAGGTTGTGCCAAAAGCAGGGTTATTTTCTGGATTAATCTATACAAAAGAGACAAGGAAATGTCAAACTATCCATAACAACCACATCCATTCTACCGTTGTACATATAAGTTAATTATATTCCATATTTAAAGTTTTTATGCAACTTTTAATGTAGTTTTACACCAAATTTGCAGTAATGGTATGCCATTTATCAAACATCCTTAAATATAACATGTAAAAAGCCTGAGCTTTGGAGTCTTTTGGAGGCAGGTTTTAACCTGTGAGAGTTTTTGCTGTTGTCTAGACATTTTTGGATGACTTCACTTTCTCATACTGACATGTCTTGGCATGTGCTAGCTTAACATCAGGTAGCTAACCATAGCCTCAGTTGAACAAACACCGTTGATTCACACTAGTGAACCTGTATTATTCAGTACGTGACATGACATCATGTTTTCAAAGCAAATTTAACTGCAGAACTGGAAGAAAATTCACATTTAAGATTATATAATACTTATTTAACATCTGTAATTAGCAAAATGTCATTTCTTGCTAGTGAAACCTTCTGAGGCATGCATGAAGACTTGCATGAAGCGATAAAGGAAGATTTGTGTCAAAAATTTATTTGGAAGATGTTATCTCTCCTTATCATCATGCTCATAACCGCTCTTGTTTGTTTTGACACGTTTAGAAGATAACTTGGTGAAGTCTGGGAAACTTTACAGGAATCAAGTTACATCAGTGCTGTAGCTGACCATGGTTTTACTCTTAAGTCACATTTGAAGGGGAAAGAGCCTACAGTTTTAGAAAGATATTATGAAGATGTATTTGCATTCTTTCCTGTTCAAAAGTGTTTCTCAGGGCATGACTTCCTTCTCCTTTTTTTAGATTTCACCAAGTTCCAGCTTGGTAATTGTGACTGTCTTCATTCTGATTTATATGCCCTGCATGTGGTTTCACATCCAGAGGCTAAACAATATGTGGAACTGGTAGACCTTGAAATTTTTCTCAAACTCACAAATGTTGGTAGGCCCTAATGATGCAAGTAGAAGGTGGGAATGGGAAACAGGCGGTTACAACATGCACATGGGGAAAAATAATTGCTTGTGATTGGATATCACTGTGACAAAGTACTGCTCAGTTAATTATCCTGGTTGGAGAGGATCCAACCTACTTCTCATAAGTGCATTCACCCTAAAACAGTTAACCCAGCAGAAACTAAAATATGGCCTTGATATTGTTTGAGCAGGAAAACTTTCAAAACTTGTGAAATTACTGTATTGGTTGACCGAGGTCATGAGATCCTATTCTCAATATTGTCTCATACAAGGACATTAAAATTAATAGCAGGTGTCTGTCTTACCCTGCTACATTTACATAAACACCACATACTAGCAGATTGGATAGACACTTGCCTCACATCTTACAGCATTTAGCTCCATGCTGTTTATTATCCTAATTACATATTGGTGTAGGTCCAGGTAATAGCTCTCAGCCCTGTTTCACCCTTGGCTCTCATGCTATTAGAGAGTATAATGACTGGAACATGGATGGGGTAGCACATAAGACAACCCTGACTCTCTTTTACCTCATAGCTTGTAGTAAGTCTTATCAGATGTCATACCTAACCACTGTGTGAGACTCCCTCTGGCTTTTGTTAAACAGATATATTATTAGCACAAAAAAATCAGCATTCATTGAGAGTTTCCCATTCAATCCTTGTTCCTTGAGGGCTGTTTTATAATAAGACAGTTAAGTCCGGCTGAGGAGATTCTCTAATGGTCTTGGCAACCTGCCATCAACCAAAACATATGGGCCATTTCTTAACTTCAGCACAGTGTCTTAGAGATTTGAAATGCAAAGTCCATATGTTGTAAGGCCAGATTTGGTAAATACCAGGGTCTGTATTTCAGCCCACTTTGCAGGATATATGACCTGCCTTAACTGCACAGGGTCCCATGGTTTACAATGTCCTAGGAAGTTCAAGCCAGAAAATGGATTGAACTGAAATTCCAATGGAGAGTATGCATGGCGTGAATGTGAATTAAAGTGATGAAAGAGAATGTTTTAACAATCACCAACCATCACAAATATTTTCCAAACATCACCACATATACATAGCTCCTTAGACAGAGCAAGGAATCAGATATGGTTTAGAAATATGAAGAGCTCCCTGGGGTTCTAATCTACTGTGTGAATATTTACTATATTCCCTAAAGAAATGTTCTTGAATTTCATTGCTTTGGACCAACCATGCAGCTGTGTAAATGAATTAGATCTAAAAGACAAGCCTGACAGATTATTTATTTAACTCCTTCCATGAATGAGGAAGTGGATTCTCGGGGTCAGTTCTTGTCCTCTTTAATTTTGAACCCAAACCCAGAGAAGGATCAACACTGACTGCACAAATACTACATCTCAAGGCTACAAGATAACCATGGCCTTAACCGTTTCTGTTGAATGCTAAAGTCACCAGAAGGCACTTTTTTGCATGCATGCCTGCATTAGTCTCCCCTATTCTGTTTGTGAATAAACCAACTTGCTTTGGTCTGAGGTGACTCATTAGTGTCATATAATGTAATATCACATAAGAACTTTTATCCCAAATGTATTAAACTTGAGAACATCTGTGCGTGGGGGTTGGGTCATGTTAAAACACTTTCCAAAAAGAAACAGGACACCTTCTGGTTTGAATATTTTAAATGACCCGTGATGATCCACCACTGCCTGTTGAATAGTGTTTCATATAGTGTGTTGTCACACTGCACAGGAACTACATGAACTCGATCTACATAAAGGTGTCATGCTGGAGATCGAGGGCCTTTGATTTCTGAGATATGAGATAACCACGCTTACTATGAGGCCTGTCAGAAACACTCTTGACAGCTGCCATTGTTTTCTCTTCTTTCTTTCTTCAGTAGAATAGTAATTCCACACCTGCACAAATATCATGTCAGGATATATCAGACTCATATAACTGACAAACGGCTACAATAAGGAGGCTGATACAAAGAGCTCAATTTACCAACTACATTCTCCTTCCACTACAACATTCTCTATAGTTGGGAGACATAGTTGAAATGTGTTAAATGAGTGAAAAATGATGAGATGCTGTTCAGCGGCATCTGGTGAACTGAAGATCTTCTTACTAAAAAGAACTTGTTTGTCATGTTTAAATTCTCAGGATGACAGGTCCAGTTTTCACTAACTATGTATCTTTCCTACTACTTTCACTGCTATTACTGAAAATATGCTTTAAGACGAATAACTGAATAATAAGATGGCACTGGAAAATGTATGCTCTTAGGAAAAGGAAATCAACATAATGTTGATGTGAAATTCTAACAGTTAAATTGTAGTCCTTCACTTTATCCAGAGTTATTCAGTTATTCTCAGCAGATGCCACATATGCAGAACTCAAAATCCCTCTAAATCTTACCTTTTATCTTTACAGGTGGACTTAAAATCTCAGAGTATGAATATGATTCTACTCCTTTACCAGATTATGACTACAATGCCACATTTGACTACAGTTTCTTCAGTATGTATTTTTATCTACCGCTGTTCCATCTTTCACTATGAACATATTGTTTCTACACCTGAAACGTTTTGATAGTTTTTATATCATGTATAGTTTGTACAACATGATTGTTCAGACCGGTTAATTTTTTTTATCCTGCACTTGTCTGACTAGGCAACAGCAGCAATGAAGCCCTGGAGTACTTTATCAGGGAGAAGGAATCTGAAGATGAAAATGGGGGATTGGATAGAAGCCAAACAGATCAAGTGGTGCCCACTCAGGCAAACAAGGTACAAACTCTTTCTGCTCATTTATACTATCTTTCTCTATTTTGAGTTAGAAATGGAGTGTGATAAAGATGCCGTCTGCCTGCCTCAATTGTAAAACCTATGGAAAAGGTTGACTGTGCTGTTTTGTTTTGTTTTTCTGACACCCAAAATATCTTAGGAATTCATATGAAAAGGATAGCAGGAGGATTGTGAGGGTCAACTAAGCTTTTCAGATGAAACTTGCCAAATACTTGTCTGTTGAACTTTGAGTTAGTGCTGAAATGAGTTCCCAATGAGCCAAGTAATGTGGTCAGTGTTTGAAATGCATACTCAGCCCTTTTATGTGACATGGTTTTATGTGTCATGGTGAATCAACCACAGAAAAAAAAAAAAAGTTGTGAAATATTTTGACATTTGCAGAGTGCCTGGGTAAGCTCAGACATATTCTCATATATCTCCTAATATGTATGCCTGTAGAGAGCAATAAAATGTAATTACAGCAATAAATATAGTAACAAATCACATCAAAATGTTATATGTTCTTGTTATCTTGCTATTTTTTTTTTTTCAGATTGTGTTGGAGTGTCCGCACAGATACTACTGACTTGTACTGAAAAGCCATGTAAACAGATGGCTCTTATTAGTGTAGCACGACAGTATCTTAATCCCCCCACCAGCTTTATAGCCACATTTAGGCTGGGAAAATAAACAACAACTCTGAATTATGACAGTGGGTTGATCAGTTCTCAAATATCACAAGATTTATTTCCCTTAGCATCCACCTCATATTTTTTAGTTTGGGAATCTAAACAAATGTCTCTGGACTAAGGTTGGGGGGGGGGAAAAAAGACCCTAAAGGTAATTCCATGTTAAAACTCTACAGGGCAAATTCCTAGCATGTTGCAGTCACCATAAAGGTCAGAATAGCACGCTGTGAGGGTCACATTCCTATTACATTATATGATTATTATCATCATTGGCCTGATGATAGCCATTCTAAGTCTACCCTATAGAGTCACTTTTGGAACAACAATCTGGACAAACAACTCACCCTGAAAGTAGTAACTTTTGCCAGTCATAGCCTTCTCCATGTACTTCAGCCAGCATGTAGAGGAGTACAGGATAATGACACGTAAAAATGGTTGTACTAATCTTGTTCGCCAAAGCAAACAACTCCTCTATTTGCTGTCAGACACCAAATGCTTTCAGATCTCTGCATTAAGTCATAAAGATTTAATGGATTGCTTTGTGCCTGCTATGCAGAGCAGCACTTTATCAGCAGCAGCATTTTTGGACAATCCTTCATTCTTCCTTTAGATGGATTCAAGATGTCTCACATCTAAAATATATAACTAAATATATGCACCAAATACATTTTGAGCATCTAAATACAATGTATAAAGATTTCAGCACTGATCACAAGGATATCCAGAGTTACACTGAAGCTTGATGATAGCAGTAAGTACACACAGATTTTGGTAAGCTCTGTTATCTGTAAGTACCATGTAAATGACACCTGTCTCCTGTAGTATCACAAAACTCTCTGGAAAGGAAAAAGCCTGTGATTAGTAATTTTGGGTTTTGTTTGTTTAAACAAGGGATCCTTTTAACCTAAGAAGCAGGACAGTTTGCTTTTTAAATCAATGTGTTCATTATGTTTTTATCTATCAAGGTTACAGTGCGTCCGGAAAGTATTCACAGCGCTTCACTTTTTCCACATTTTGTTATGTTACAGCCTTATTCCAAAATGGATTAAATTCATTATTTTCCACAAAATTCTACAAACAATACCCTATAATGACAATGTGAAAGAAGTTTGTTTGAAATCTTTTCAAATTTATTAAAAATAAAAAACAAAAAAAAGCACATGTACATAAGTATTCACAGCCTTTGCTCAATACTTTGTTGAAGCACCTTTGGCACCAATTACTGCCTCAAGTCTTTTTGAGTATGATGCTACAAGCTTGGCACACCTATTTTAGGGCAGTTTCTCCAATTCTTCTTTGCAGGACCTCTCAAGCTCCATCAGGTTGGATGGGGAGCGTCGGTGCACAGCCATTTTCAGATCTCTCCAAAGATGTTAACAAGATGTGGAAAAAGTGAAGCGCTGTGAATACTTTCCGGATGCACTGTACATGTGGAAGAATAGGAAGTAGATATAAGATGATGAGATGAAATCGCCTGCCCCACCCTTACAGTCATGCCAAAGCAATGCTTTTATAATAGGACCAGCAAGATAAACAGAATATGTTTGGTAAACAGATAAACAAAGTGCATAAGGTATAAAATTCAGTCGGGTTGGTAACATCAAATAGAATATCAAATGCCTTACAGGTTTTCTGTCACAGATTTTAAGTTAAGGAAATTAGGATTACAGGACAATTTCTTATAAGTTCTTATAGGTAACTAGACCTGTTAAAAAACAGCAGGGATGTCAACAACTTGTCAAGACATAAACATGTCTAGATTCTAAGAAAGAATTTTGCCAGTATACATAGTACATCTCATCACTCACTCACTTTCTTTGATCATCTCAGGCCTTTAGGACACTACATCCAAGCTCACTGCTCATACTGATCCTGGCTGCTCATCAGCTGCTCAGACTCCTATAGGACACACTGCACATCACCGGACACCATCACACACAAACACGTGAGGTGAGTGCAATGGCTATTCTCGACATGCAAACCCAAACCACACTGTGCACTTCCTATTTGGTCTTATGTCACATCAATCATATGATTATTTGCCTTAGTACTGGTAAAATACAGTATGCATTTAAATATCTATGTAATTCTTGCTTACTGTCAACAGAGGGCGATCGAAACCTAGGCTGTAGGAAAAGTATTTACCTGCATGGAATGTTAAGAGAATCGATATGATATCTATATTATTTACACTTATAGCAAAAACAATTCTGTATAGTGGACAGAATTTTTTTGTAGTTATATAGAACCGTATTTAAGGGAGTATAAAGAACTGTACACAACAGTTCCTTTAAAGCAGTAATTCTCAAAGCGGGGATCCATAATTTTCATAATTTAGTTGCAACAGTGAAAATCACAACCCATCCATATCAAAGTTATTAATAAATATACTCCATGAAGACAAGGTTGGAGTGGAAGAACTCGAGTGTCCTGCACAGAGCCCTGACCTCAACCCCATTGAACACCTTTAGGATGAACTGTAATGCTGACTGCGCCCCAGACCTCCTCGCCTAACATCAGTGAATGACCTCATTAATGCTCTTGTGGCTGAATGAACACAAATCCCCACAGCCATGCTCCAACATCTAGTAGAAACCTTTCCAAAAGATGGGAGGTTATTATAACAGCAGAGAGAGACTACATTTGGAAATTAAATCTAAAATGCTCATGTGTTATGGTCAGGTGGCCACAAACATTTATCCATATAGTGTATATATCTATGTTTACACACCAAGGACATCTCTTGTGTGTGGCTGTGTTTGACTGTGTTCCTTCTTTTTCCAGGACTCAACAGAAAGACAGAGATGGACAAACAACCTCAATGGAGAACCATAGACTTGGCAAACTGAGACTGAGGAAGAGGGGCACACAGACATAATCAAACGAGCAAACCTCTCACGGCAGAGGAGCAGCTACAGTATAACACTTTCTAGACTGCTGTAATGATGCAAACAAGAGACACCACAAGACCCCATCTCCCTTACAAAGCCAGAACAATCTCAAACTAGACACAGAGGATGTGTTAGACACACATCCTCATAATTGAACAGTATGGACTACTGGAAAGACAAATTTAGCTTAATCAAGAAAAGGAGCTTTTGATAACTCTCAAAGTGTGCCTTATAATGGTAGAAAAGAGGGACAAAAAAGCCTTGTCTAAACAGGCACAGAAAAATAAAGACATTATGGATTTATGAATGTAAAAAATTTGAATGTTAGATATGAATGAATTTTCAGTGCAATTTTAAGGGACCTTTATAATAATAGTGTATAATATAGCCTATTTTAATAAGCAAATTGCTGAAAAGAATGAAACTAGCATCAATGCTCCAATGTATGTGTCTGTGTGTGCATGTGTTGCTTCCACATTTTACATCATTTTACATCAGATCATTATGCACACAGCATCAAGTCTGCTTCTCCCAGGCCACCTCATATATGAAAAATATCAACAGAGCACAATGCAAATTCCCAAATTATATTTGATACCAGCTTAATACCATTTAGCAGTTATGACTGTGTCACTGAAAATGCATCATTTATGACTCCTTTATACCAGTTCATTATTCTGAAAACTGACTCCGATATTATTACTTTAGAAACATGGACACACTGTGAATGTCAGAGCAGAAAGTACAAATCCTGACGAGTCTTACACAATGCATAGTAAACACACAGGCACTTTCCTAAGCAAATGCACTTCTTTCATTAGCGTCACTTTTTTTCAGAACTTTTTGGTAGATATACCCTTACGGTAAAATCACATACATTTCACACATGATCATGTATCATTTTTCCCATGTGAGTAATATGTGATCACATGTGAAGCAGAGCCATTTCACATATGCCCTGAAATCGCACGTGTGAACTTAAGTACATAATGTTACCTAATGTGAATAATGTGTTCACATGTGAAAAAAATCACATGGAAATACATGAATCATTTGTAATACAACAACAACAAACAAACAGAACACAAATAAACAAACAAAAATGTGTAAACAAATGAATCTTTGTGAAAAAAAAACAAAACAAAAATAAATCACAACATTCCATGAAAAATAAAAACACAACAAAACAACAACAGGAAAAACAAAAACACCAACGACAACAATCACATGTGTATAAAGTAATTATTCACATGTGAAATTTGTGTGATTTCTGTAAGGGTAATGCTTTAAGTATTATGCTTTAAATACTAAAATTTGCATTCATGTTTTATAAACTTGGCTCAAAATATTTCACTCAAAGATAAATTGGCATTTAGTTTTTGTGAGTTAACATCTATGTTGTTAATAATTCTAAATAAATATTTTTACTTAAACCAATAAATAAATGGGTTTTTCTTTTTAACAAAGTAAAGAACCATGCGAATATTTAAAACTATGCTGGCAGACATTTTACAAACTGTGTTAATAATTAATCTCTGACCTTAACAAACTTTAACAAAGATGCTCATGAATTGCTAGATTTTAGAGAAAGGTCTGGTAAACCACTGACAGCTTAGAAGCACAAATCTGCTTTGTTGTTAACACATTGTATCAATATCAATTATTTGTGGTTAGGCAGTTAGGGCTTAGTGAAGTATCATAGCTTTCACAAGCTGTTAATAAGGCAGAAGTTCTGACACAATCAGGTTATGGCTACGAAATAACTCTGTGATAATGAATCTTAAAGCCAGCAAGAAAATTGACAGACAACTGGAAAAACAAAGGATGTGAATACGAGGAGTCATACTAATACCAGAGAAACAGCTATTCTGTGTTTCTGAGTGAGCCTTGATAAGCAACAAGACACGGAGACAACATACTGAATACATTATTACAATTTTCTGCCTTTGAGCACTGCACAACACAATAGACTGAAATTTCCATAGAACACACATGTACACTATAAATCAAGTGCATGCAAGGATAAATACAAAGGAGCATGATAAATAAGCTTAAGGAAAACTCATGTCTTGAATATTACTGAAATCAGTCTGTATGTATAGAAGAAAATTAAGGATGTTGTAAGACTAAAAGGGATATTTGTAACGTAACCCTGTGCTATCATACTGCTCCATAATCACATAACTCACAATTTCTGCTCATTCGTCTCAAAACCAGTGATACAGCTTCTGTTCTCAAAGGCATTTCTGTACAGTTTATTCACACTAAAGGAAAAAAATATGTATTTTTTTCATATTTAGGGCATACTAGCAGTGTGTGATAGTAATTACACTGAGATTGATATCAGTTGTCATTTTCATTTCCACAACGTTAAATATTTAAAAAATGATTAGCAACCCAAGTTCTTACTTTTTGTTTAAGCAGGCATACTGAAGAAACAGTGTTTTACTGAATTGTTATTGAATTGTTATTGCAGGTTTAATCTTAGTCTTAAGTCTTTAATTTAACAGTGCTAACAATGCAGTTTCACTGTATATCAGTCATTCATATATTAGTCTATAGAGCTATCCTTTTTTTGTTTGTTTTAGGTGAAGGGATCCATTGTGGATTGACCTACCATTTCTGTCATAAACAGATTGATTTATTACAGAGCTTATGAAAGGACAGAGAAGAGTACAACTACTTACCTATTGCTAACATATTTGTTTGTGAATGTTATAATTTTTCTGGGGCTTGAATGATTTTTTTTCCCCCTCAACCTTTTGAAGAATTATTCTACAAACAGATGAATACATGGATTTAATTGCATACTGGCAAACTGTGACCTTAACATGATGATATGTTAGCTGTGAATGTATATTTAGCTTGCAAGCAATTATGTTTTCCTCAGGCTTTAAAGTGCAGTATAAAGATATTAAACTCAATCATAAATGTTAATGAAGCTTTGGAGGTGCTGGCGCAGTGACTCAGACCTGTACTCTGTACTGCCCGCAAAACTTTAACATCTAAACTACATAGCCTTAATTTAATTAGAGCTTTTATCACATTCTCATACTATGTAAATAGAACCTGTAAGCTATGAAATTTATTAACAGAGAAAATTGCTGCTTCCAGATCCCTAACAAACTATTGACCTGCCAGGCAATAAATAAGGTGGCACAAGCTATTATCATGCTTCAGAAAATACTACTGCATGACAAAAACATTGCTAAGTTTCATTGCTCACCATTCATCAGCATGGAAGTTGGTATTGGTGTAACAAATCACTTCAGGGCCCATATACAGAGCTTTTGGATGGCTTAACTAATGTTAGCCATTTTAATATCACATTTAAATATGCTGTAAGAGAAGCTAGGACATACTTATTTCTTCTTTTATTGTGTGTAGTGTTGAGAATGGTTGGTCAGGCCACACGGTTTACCCCAATAGGTACCAAGTCCATATGCATATGAAAGATCTGCCAAATATAGTTTGTACCCTCATGACAAGAAACTGGAAAATAGTAATCTAACTAACAGTAACAGCTCAGCAGCTCTGGTAGTATTTGTTCTGACTGCCTCATTTTTAAAGGTATAGTCAGTGATTTTGTTTAGCTGAAGTTTGATGTTTAAAATTCAAACAATTACAGCTTCTCTCTTTGGGGTAGGGGTGGAACTTTCTGAATTGACAAACAACATTAATTGAGATGCCTTCTGGTGTCATTTGGTTGAATGTTGGTTGTCCAGATCATTTGTCTGATGGTACCATATCTGTTTGAACATAAGCATTATATTTAATTGTATTTTTTCTCTCTCTTATTATTATGACTATAATGGTGTAGTACAAATGTAGATGAGTCTGGGCTGACCTTCTCAGCCTGCTGCCACTGCGACCCACATCAGGAAAAAGAAGAAGGAAAATGAATGAAAAAAACAAATAAATGCATGTATTAATCTTACAGAAAACATTCTGTTTTCACATACTTTTAGTGGGTATTTTTTGTCAGAATGAATTTTTTTATCTAGATCATTTTTTGTTGAATATTTATGGATAACTTGGAGCAAATCCAGACCATTAATAACAAACATCTTTGCAAGTACAGATCCCCGACATTCTCATCACCCCAACCTGTCACTTTACTACTCTCACATCTCCTCAAGTGAAGAATTTAATTAAAGCACATTTCATCTCAGTCAGCAGGCTATCTGATATTAGCTCCTAAAGGTGTCAAAACAGAGGAAGGATAAGCAGATAATGGATAGACTCACGGGAAGTGACTCAGATCACACTTATTTCACCTAGAGATCATTATTAAGTTTTCAAGTAAAGATATTCCTACATTTATTACCATTGTGAACATAATCGCACATAATATAATTTACAGCATTTTTGTAAAATGTGCAATAATTTGTGCTCACAGTTTAGCTGTTTTTCCATGTTTTTCTTTGTCAGCATTATTGTACATTTCCTGGAGTAAATGGAGAAATTCTCTTCTTCTAAGACAGAACTGTTCAAATAAAGAAGTACAAACCTTCCAAAAATTTGTTTGTTTATATCTTTTGGCACTAGCCATAATAAAACATATTCTATTCTGTTCTTTAAAATATCTGTGGGACAATAATCCGATTTTTTGCAGTAGCATTGCTACAAGTAGTAACTGTTTAATTTCATTTTCCAGTAGTGAGGAGCATGATAATTTTAAGCTAGTAAATGACAAATTTTATTGAATTATTACCAAAGTAGCATTACAATACAGTGCTGTGAAAAAGTATTTGAGGAAAATCAAATTGTTTCAGAAATGTAAACAAAATATAACATAAAACAAAGGCAACCTGAGTAAAGGTTTTTAAACGATAATGTTATTTATTGAAGCAAAAAGTTATCCAATACCAAGTGGGTCTGTGTGAAAATGTATTTGCCCCCATAGTTACTAATTCCCCAAATCTATGAAACTGCATTCATAATGGGGTTCAACTGGACTAGATGCAAACAGGCCTGATTACTGCAAACTCTGTTCAATCAAATCAACACTTAAATAGAACTTTTTCAACAGCATGAGGTTGGTTAAAAGGTCTTACCCAGTAACACACTATGCCAAAGTTGAAATAAATTCCAGAAATGATGAGGAAGAAGGTGATTGAAATACATCAATCTGGGAAGGGTTACAAAGATATTTCAAAGGCTCTGGTACTTCAGAGGACTACAGTGAGAGCCATTATCTCCAATTGGAAAATCTTCACAGTAGTGAACCTCGAAAATTCCTTCAAGAAGACAGCAACTACTCATCCAGCAAGCCACAAAAGGGCCAAGGACAACATGAAAGGAGCTACAGGCCTCTCTTGCTTCAATAAAGGTCACTGTTCATGACTCCATTATCAGAAAGACACTGGGAAAAAATGGCATCCATGGAAGAATGGCGAGGCAAAAACCACTGCTAACCCAGAAGAACATTAAGTCTCTCATCTGAATTTTGCCAAAAACACACCTTGATGATCTTCAAACCTTTTGGGAGAATGTTCTGTGGATTGATGGGCTGAAAGTGGAACTATTTGGAAGACAGGGGTCTTGTTACATCTGCATCTGGGGTAAACCAAACACAGAATTCCACAAAAACAACATCATATGCATGGTGGTGGACTAAACCATATTTAGGGAGGGGAGAGCAGATATTTGGAAAATTCTTTCACGAGATTGCATGTTTTTGAGGTTTTCATTAAACTCTCAGGCATGCAAGCTGAAACTGTAATATACTATAATTATTCATAGAGTAGGGGCCTATATAGCATAACTACTGGATTTAGTGGGGCCCCTTTGCAGCCCACTAGCGACAGCTCTCACTCTATTA
The DNA here is from genome assembly GCF_023375685.1 of Ictalurus furcatus. NCBI lineage: Eukaryota > Metazoa > Chordata > Actinopteri > Siluriformes > Ictaluridae > Ictalurus > Ictalurus furcatus. Next base: position 14,161,356 of record NC_071278.1, read on the forward strand.
TGTTATATTTCTTCTCAGTTAGTTGTAAACATAATTAACTCGAGGTTACTTGAGGCTAACAAGTCTCAAAAGTCAAGTTAATGGTAAATGCACTGACAGGCAAAAGCACTTTTTGAACTTTTATTTTAGTATTTGTGTTTAATTTAATCCATTTAAAATACTCTAAAATTTACTCTAAACAAGGAACTCTAAGAAACTCTTACAAAAGAATATGTATAAGTGAATCAAGAAATGCTTATTATTAGCTGTTGAGTGATTTGAGAAATGTTAGAAATGACTTGATTTCATACATGAATTCAGAGTCCTGTTATGATCTGAGCATGAGCAGTTAATGAGTTCTACAAAGATTTATTTTTCTATTCTGTATCTTTTTCTATGCAGATACTACAGGCAATAATTGTGAATTAAACTGTGATAAAAAGCATAAGAAACCTCACGTTTTGGAAAAGCTTTACATGTATTTGGGTTGCAAATTGCACATAATGATGCCTTCTTAAACTTCTTAAAGCTGTCTCTATGTTGATCCAAAGCTGGAGAGGATCTCCTTTTCTCTCTCTCCTAAAAACAGTTTATTGGTGTGTGTGTGTGTGTGTATATATATATATATATATATATATATATATATATATATATATATATATATATATATATATATACACACACACACACAAATAAGCTGATTTCTGAACTTAAATATATTTGTTTTTAATATATGTAATTTGTTTTTCAAACCTGATTATAACTATAACCTGATTTCAGATATTGTATCATGCTGTTTACAATACCACTTGAATATGATATATGACAAAAATCATACACTGTAAACCCTAATGTTGTCTTTACATAAACAATCAAGTAATCATGACTAAACATTACTTAAAATGTTGCTTTTTTAAATCTAAGTTTGTTTAACTTATTTACCTACAAAATATTTCAAGTTTAATGAACTCAAAATCACGATTTACTAAAAGTGATAAAAATGTCTCATATATTGCACAGAAGTTTGCATAATGTGCGAGGTAGTCTACAGTCAGTTGTAATATATTTGCATGACACTTTTCAGGAAATATCTTAGCTAAAACTCCTCACTAACATGTTCATATATAACACAACACAACAGAATTTGCCCAGTGGAAAAGAAAAAAGCCTCCATCCATTTGTGCCTGTAATACCAGGGCTGTAAAGAGGGAAACATGCAATGTTCTAGTAGGGAAAGGTTCTGCACATGTGGATGTTTATTTATGTTCTTTATTTGTGTGGATCTTGTATTATTCAGTGCTTGAGGGTCCGCCATGTCTCTCTATCTCCACAGTATCAGGCCATTATTCAACTATTCAACTGGGTACCACATTAACCTTGTAGAACACACAGGATCAAGCTAAGCATTATAAAAAATGTATGACACAATGTGTCATGGTAGAATCTAATGAAATATCGTCTGACAGAAAAGCCCAAGGTTCTCTATAAAAGTCAAGAAAGTTTACAAATGTCCCTACAAAATGAACTTATATATTAATTCATTTATTTACCTACTCTTGAGACAAGACTCAAAATACAGAACCCAAAGACAAACTCTAAGATAAAAGAGACTAATAATTTTGCATCCATGTGTTCAGTGATATTTTATCGGAGCATATTGAGGGTTAAATTAAAAATACATGTGTAATTATTTGTATATGTTTTAGTGCAAAACTGTAAAAGATGATTCTTTGTCTCAAACACTTAAATTCACATCTAGCTAGTGTTAGAAGAAATGCCCCCAGAATAATTCAAATATTAAAAGTTCATGAAATATTTGTTCTTGCATTTAATACTAAGAGGAGCCATGGTGCTGCCAAAACATACCCTAAATGCTGGGTGAAATAGCTAGGATTCATATCGTCAGGTCATTATTCCACTTGCTGATCTTGGATATCTGTGCTTGGTGTCATGGCAATTAGGATCTGCTCTCATTAACATTATCACACCTTGTCAGAATCATAGTATGATTCAAACTTCACATGAATCCACACCTTGACTGTTGTAGAAAAAATTGGATGGCCTTCTTTTAATGCATGAAATGGACACAAGTGTTACCAGAGGAGCATTTTAAACATCAAGGATTTGCACATTTTAACTTTTAGACTGACTACATTTTTTACATTTACACTTACTGTTTTTCAGCATTTGAAATCACTGTTCAGAATCTAGATGAGAACAGACTTGCCTTGTTGATTAACCAGTTTACTTGGGACAAACCTATGTTTTTAACCAACATCATTTATTCACACAGACCTATCAACCATGTCAATGGCTCCCCTGGAGCATCACACAAACCCAAGCCCAGGACAATTTCCCTTGTGAAAACAGGGTGGAACCCATTAATATACTCTGTTTAACACAATTTGCACTTATTCCAATTAAATCTATTTTCTTCATCAGAGTAAACTTTGATATGGTTATTGTCTACTATTAAATAGGATCAAAGTTTATTATTAATGTCAATATTTCAAGTCGTAATGCATTATTAAACATCAGCTCAAACCAAAACTGACAGGCCACTTCATATAAAAGTCTGAAACAGGCTCATGTGTGTAGTGGAGTGTCTTTTATTGGTCATGCTTTTTATCGTGGTTTGAGATAATTGCTCATCTTAATTGTCCTCAAATTGATTACCTGACTTGGTCATGCAGGTTTCTACAAGAGGTTTTAGCCTTATCTTTCCATGGCGAAAAGCACTGGGTTAATATACTCTTTCTTCAGTGAACTGACAGCAGCAGTTTGTACTAACTGTAAAGCAGGACAATAAGAACTGATTCACCTCATTGCATAGTAAGTTACTGTATAAAGAAGTTCTCCAGTTCATAAAATAGAGAATACATAAAGGGGAAGGTTGGACAAGATTATTAACAAGAATGTTAATGTGATTACTGGGAACAAATAAAACTGTATTTTCACTTTCCCTCATTTAATTGGTGGAACTGAAAGCCATCCATTTCTTGATATCTTCAAGACAATTAATTAGAGACATTTAACAACAGCTGTCATTGGGTATTAGGGGACATATATAGCTCTGTGTCATCCATGGAGTAAAGAAAGTAAACATGCTGACAGATAATTTGCTCTAACAGGAGGCTATAGGTCCTAAGATAAAGCCTTGTGGAACGCCACAAGTTATCATCTAACAATAACACAACAATGAAACTATTAGTGTTGATCAATGCATTATATTAAAAAGTCTTATCAGTGGCATAATAAAAATTAAGTAAGGCAAACTATTACACACACACCTAAAGAAGGATAGGCAGCTACATTCATGATTTCTCATTAAGTACTTCAATTTCCGAATGTTCTACTGGGGTCTGGTAAACAGAAAAGATGTAACTCTTTCATTCAAACCAAAAATACTAAACTTATTGTTCTATGTGCTGTGCTTTTGTGCAGTTTGTACTTTGACTGGACAATGTGTGCTTAGTCTATGTATATTTATTATCTTCTTCAAAGTTATTTTGAGGAAAAAAAGACCAATGACTGTATATCATTGGCACCTTCTCAATCACTGCTGATGATGTATTACAGATGTCTCTGTGAAGCAGATTTATAAATTCCAGCCCAAATGCATAGAAAATCTGCTTCACTCGACACAACTGTCACTGATAATCTGCCTGAATTTACAGAACGGTTGTAACAGAATACCATTATTTGTATCTGTATCTGTTTATCGCTCAAAAGCCCTCCCCTGAGCTTCTGTGAGCCGTTGTCTGAGCTCCACACACTGTAAATATTATAAGATCCTCAAGGCACCATTTGGGGTTCCTCACATTGCCACACAGGCGGAACCCGTTTCCAGATTTTGTCTGTTTTTGTGTATATATATTATACAAAATCTAACATAAAAAAGGCAACCTGAGTAAACACAAAATACAGTTTGAAATGATAGTTATTTATTGAAGCAAAAAAATTTATCCAATACCAACTGTGTGAAAATGTATTTGCTCCCACAGTTACTAATTCCCTAAATCTATGAAACTGCATTCATAATGGGGTTCAGCTGGACTAGATGCAACCAGACATTTATTTTACGCTAACAATCTAATGTGGATGTCTTTATACCTTCCACCCCTGCAAACTGAGATCCAACAACACCATGGACAATAACACCAAAACCCCGAGATGCAGTTTAGGGTTCCTCAGCTTGTTCAATAAGGGGTGACTATTTCTCTTTCTCTCTCTCTCTCTGCTTGCACACAGTAAATATGACGTTTGTAGGCACTACATACCAGCTGTCTCCTTCTTTCTTTCTCCATCTCTTGGACTATTTTTTGACCTTATAATTGCAGTTAGCATCTGAGAGACTTATTTACACCTGACGGAAAAGGACGGGAGTGATGACGTCACTCGAATGCGTCAGTCAGGCGCTCGCGCTGTATAAATAGAGAAATGGGGAAAGTTTTGCAAGCAGCGATTCTGTGAAGGAAAACGTGCTGAATTTTTTAAAACTGTCTCCTTTAAACTCTTTCTCCAGCAGCATGGACAGCATCCGGACAGCGGTGTATCTCGGCGTGTGTGTGTTATTGCTCAGCACTGTGTGTCAGGCTCACACTTCTCTGGACAACCGACTGGCCGTGTCCGAGGAGCAGCTGGTCACCAGAGACATGGTAACAAACAAACAAAACAACAACAACAACAACAACTTTGGTTTATATCCATCATTTCATAATTTAGTTTCGATCTTAACTTCTCTTATTGCATCTGTTCTTCAGATTAAAAGATAAACAGATGAAATGGTCAGGTGTAAACGCAGTTTGCGTCTCGACTTAGTATAAGTTTTACGAACTGTAGATATTTTTGTAATTTATATTGATATGTTTCCGTGATTTGCTCAGGTTGAAGCACTGGAAAGCCTTCTGGAAGGAGATGGAGACAATCAGAAAGCAATGGATAAAAGAGCCAGCATCATTCCAAGAGTAAGACTTTATTTTAATAACTAATACATCTTTAGTACTTTCTAATCTCTTATACAATTTAACATGAGAAATGATGTCTGGTTTATTTCAAATTTGGAAATAAATCAGTCGGGTTTTTTTTTCTTTCTGGATGGTAAAACTATAAAGTGAAATTCAAAACCCTCAAGATCATTTTAAACACGTATTCAGGCTATAATTTTGCTGTGTATAAAGGAACGTGTGTTAGTGAGTTAATTCCTAGGCTAAAGATTTACATTCATGATCTGTAATGTTCCTGAAAGCCCAGTCTGTCTTTTATAAAGAATGCAGCGTTTTTTTTTTGTTGTGTACCCGGTGGTAAATTATGCATATTGTATAGAAATTTATGCATGTTGCATAGAAAATACCCCAATCAACACCTACCATTTCTAAAGTACTGTGCAACAGTCTTAGGCACTCCATTTTGTTTTAGTATAAACTTGTTATAGGTTTTTATTTTATGAATTCTACATTATCGAGTCAGAACAAAAACATCGTAGATTTCCAAACATTCGTTTTCCACCACAAAATTAAACGTTACAGAAAAATGTTTGTGTGTCAGTAAATAAAGCAGCCTATTACATTTGAGACACTTTTCAGACAAAATACACAATGAAGGCTTCTGCGGTTTTGCTGCAAAAAATAAGAAGTGAGGGCGACAGTTAAAGTCTCCAGAAGAACCGTGTCTGGTTCTGCAAAATGCTCAATAAAACTTACCAGTTATTTTCCTAATAAAACTGCACTAATTGTACCTGAGACTAAAGTAAAATAAGTAAATATATTATAAATAAAATTAAAAATAGCTAAAAATTAAAGGAAATATTGACTTTGTTTTATTTATTACTGTTTACTGCTCTTTATAGTATATTATTAAAGTAGAAATATTTCATTGAATTTTTCTGAAGGAATCTTTGCTCTACAGCAGTTCTTTGCATGTGCCTGGTACTTTTGCATAGTACTATATATACTCAGCAAAAAAAGAAGTGTCTTCTCACATTCAACTGCTTTTATTTCCAGCAAATTTCTTAACATGTGTAAATATTTGTATTAACGTAAAAAAAAAAATAAAAAAACAAAATTCAACAACTGAGACATAAACTGAACGAGTCTCACACACATTTGACGAACAGAAATGGAATAATGAGTCCCTGAACAAAGGGATATCAATATCAAAAGTAACAGTCAGTATCTGGTGGCCTCCAGCTGCTTTAAGTACTACAGTGCATCTCATCCTCATGGACTGCACCAGATTTGTCAGTTCTTGCTGTGAGATGTTACTTCACTTTTCCACCAAGGCGTTTGTAAGTTCTCGATCACGTCTGGGGGGGACACACGGTTATATGTAATTTTCCACTGCAAGGACGATCAGCTGTCCTTCCTGTCTCCCTGTAGCACTGTCTTAGGCGTCTTACATTACAGACATTGCAGTTTATTGCTCTGGCCACATCTGCAGTCCTCATGCCTCTCTGCATCAGGTCTATGGCATGTACATGCAGGTGAGCAGGAACCCTAGGCATCTTTCTTCTGGTGTTTTTCAGAGTCAGTAGAAAGGTCTCTTTAGTGTCCTAACTTATTGTAACTGTGACCTTAATTGCCCACTGCCTGTAAACTGTTAGTGTCTTAAGGACTGTTCCACAGGTGCATGTGCATTAAAGATCTGTAAAGCTTATTTGGATTTTACAAAATTTTCTTTAAAATACAGTCTCCTGAAAAAGGGATGTTTCTTTTTTTGCTGAGTATATTAGGCTACTCCACATTTGGTGAATTACAGTATATAGCACATGTTGATCGATGCAGGGTGAATTCAGGTATTTTGGGCATCAGGTAAATTGGGACAGTTTAACTTAACAGCATTTATTTTCTATAAGCGAAAGCCTTGCATTGGAACAGCTTGATTGATGCAACATGACTTAATTCATGTGACATCAGATAAGAGGGTGTGGTCAGCATCAGACCAGAAGTGGACCCCAAAATGCTTGAGGAAGGAAAAATTCCAAATGCTTTGGCTATATCACAAAATTGTCATGACTTATATATCATACATATGTGTAATAATATATGTACTACTTTAACAATTTAAGCATTATGTAAGTGTTTAAATGCACGTTTATAACTGACTTATTTATTATTTAGTCTAAACCTTGATGATTCAGAAATGTATAATGTGTTGGGGGATTTTGTTTTATTAATGGCAAGAAAATTCAGACAAGTGGAAATCCAAAAACTATATGTCCCACTATATCTGAATTCACCCAAGTTTTTTTTTTTTTTAAATCATTATAGATATTTTGATTATAAACAGTGAAACCAGTACAGTAATGTAATGTGGCCATTTTGCACCAAAGAACCAATCAGACATTCTGCAAATCTAACCATGTCCTCTACATAATTACACACGTTGGTGTTTAGTGCGATGTAGGAGAGCGGTGTGCCATGAAGCACGGACCACGCATCGGCCGTCTGTGTGACTGTATGAGAGGGAGTGCGTGCAACACCTTCTTCCTGCGCTGCTACTGACCAAGCTTGCAGAACTACTTTCCATCAGGCATAGTGTGGCTAGCTCTGATAGGATCTTACGTTGCTGATGTCTTAAAACTGTTGTCTGGTTCGTAAACCTCTCATGTATGTTTGATAAAGACACATGTATGTTTACATTTATTTATTTTTCTTTGATAAAATATCTTTAAGACTCATTGATTCTGTATCATTAATATCCAATTCTGCATTTATTGTGACATGCATTTATATAGATACTATACATTATAAAGGTGTATATATGTATGTAAATACAATCCAAGGTATTTAAAAGCACATTTCCATTAAGGGAAGCAAATATAAAGCAAGTGACTGTGACAAATGTTTAATTATGTATTTATTTATGTGAAATGTGACCACATATCCTGCATCCATTCTTGAAAGAATATTATCAAGTCATATAATTAAAAGACAAACATTAAAGGGAACAAAGGTGAGAGTTTTTTCTGTCAGCTGTACTGACCAACGGGTTTTTAAATGATTGCAGTAATAGGTTTTTGGCGTCTGATGTTCTCATCAAAGGCGTTTGACTCAGTGCTGAACTTTACAGAGCATTAAATGAGCATCTCTGAATACATTTCCTAAAGCACAGCACACTGTGAATTAATGACATTCTGCCCTTTCCTGTGTCAGAGAAGACCTTTTACCAGTAGCCAAACAAGATAATACACACTGCGTTCACATCAGTGAATTTTGTCAGCACACCATTGACATGACATTTATTTGAATAAGGCACCAAATGAACCAGGTGCCATGGAATAAAAAATTATCCTGAACCTGATTGTAATCTGTTATTTGAGTAAAAAATGAACAGGACATTTCACTTCTGTTCTACAGACCTTTGTAGAATACACACAAGTGTCCAAATCCGATGTCCAAGTGATTTAATTGATTGTATCTTTGCATTTATGGTGCTATATGGTGCTATTCACTTCTCTCAGAAGAAGTAAAAGTATAAAATGTAAAAGTATTGTGTTTGACTGAATCTTTAATAGCTTTGAAAAATCCTTCAAACTTCTAGAATTGTTTTCAGTCAGGCTTGGGTCACTGATCTGTTTCCAGTGATGTAAGCGAAGCTCAGGATTTTTCAACAGTGATCATCCTCACGCATCCTTACTATCCCAAGCTTGACTTTATTTAGGTTTGTATGGTTTTACATATTTAACTGTGTGGATGCGGGACCAGCAAGTTTCCACTGGAGCCTCAGACACCAAAACAGAATTGGTGAGTACAGATTAAAATACTGGGACAAGCAATTTATTGTATGCCTAGACAATGAATTTGTAATTAGGACCAATTGCACTAATGATGCAAACGACCTTTGTTTTTTTGGCCTGATTATTTTTTTCCAAAACTTTGGCCTTTTCTGAGGTGCTTGGCATGCTTGAAAACTCACGAAACTTGGCACAAACGTTGTCCATGGTGGTCAAGTTCTGGCAAAAGCCTGACACTGGGGTAGGCCTGAGGGCTTGATAGCTGCTGCTTGCAGGTATATTTGATCTTGTTTCTCTTATTACATTTATGGTGTCTGAGCATACTATTTAAATAGAACACTATTTACGAAACTCATATTTAAAGGCAAGATCGACCCATGCAAAAATGAACACAGATGGCATAACTGTGTTGAGGAAAAAATTTAACTGCTTTGCTGGAGTGTGGACATGTGAAGTGAAGGAGAACAATAATTCTGTTCTGTCTAATAACAGACAAACACAGTCATGCTTGCCCATTTTTGCATGTATTCCGTACGTGAGTTGACCATCACAGTCTTTTTCTGTTTCCTGCACATGCATACACATTAAAAAAACATTATTTGTTTTCTGCATATTTTACCCTAACAGTGCAAAATGGTAAAATATTACTCTTCACTGAGAGAATCTCAGCATTGCTAAATCTGTTCCTGTCAAAATGCAAATCTCACATTACAGTGGTATAAAATGCTTGCCAAATAGTCCTTACCTGAAAATAATTTGCTTTATGAAGAATACCAAAACATCAACATATTGTTAAAAAAAAGAAGAAAATTACACAAATTACACAGCAGTAATTCTTTCTATTTGGTTTATTCCACAGTTCCCCTTTTAAATACAGAGAACAGGAAATGTCTCACATCTTTCATAAAAATACATAATCTACAGTCAGGTGGACCAATAAAACTGGTGAAAGAGAAAACAGCATGCACCCTTTTCTTCATTGCATCAATGAATTTGATAAAACTCAACTTTTTCAAACTTGCTTTACACTGCCAGAGCAAACACATGAGCAGACAGGCATGGCTTATTAAGAGATCAGCCATGTACCTGAAACCAAAGGCTGTAGCTTTTGCTTGTGCGGGGAGGAAAAAAAAAAAAAAAAAAAAAGAATTAGACATATCCAACAATTAACAATAAGCTCATTTAAAAAGTAACATATGCAAATTAACCTATATAATAAAGTTTAGTTATGTTTTAGATTGACGGTCAGCAGCAATATGTGCAGTGCCTGGGATGTATCAAAATACTCCATAAATAAAACCTCAAACTGGTGCTGAGACACACTGAAGACTACGTACAACATGACAAGCAAACACTTGTAATTAAGCAGAAGCCATGTTTCAGAACCAAAATCATAACGGACTGGAATCAAAAACAAAACCACAAAATTCAGACTTTTGTTTAAAAAAAAAAAAAAAAACTGTTTTGTGAGAAAGTGGAATATATGGATGTCTTCACATGATCAGTAAAATTAGAGCAAACTAGAACATTTACAGGTTCCTGTGGGACAATTCATAAGCGTGTGAAAATGATCTTTTTTTTTCTTTTTTTTTTTTACATTTACAATAAAACAAAGAAACAAACAACAACCTGATTCCTGTGTCCATGTTTATATTCCCTGTAATTTGATTTGCAACACACTTATTAAAACACACAGTAAAGCAGGGTCAGATTAATTTGTAATGAACATCTCTCAGTACAACAGTTCCAGGGCAAATAATATTTAGCAGAATTCTAAACATAATACAATTTAATTTGGAGCAAATGTCAAAATGGAGTCTCCCTTTACATAAGATCAGTACAGTGTTAGTGTGAACATGTAGTATCAGCTGGAACAGAAAATCTTAAGTAGAAAATCCAACAAGTAAGCAAACTGTTAATCTTTTCTATTATACTGCCTGTTGATTTAGATGCTGACTTCATTATTAAATCCTGGCGGTTCACAGTTAGGAGTTCACTGTAGAATATCATGAGCAACTTGTGTGAAAAGATGTTGCATGGAAAGAGCAATCTGCCTTTACAGATTAACATCTACATTGAATGTCAAAGTTAAAACAAAAAACATTGAGTCCATCCATCCTCATATGACGAGCTTTGTCAACAAGTGTCCAGTGATCCCATTGTTACCCCAGGCCAGTTACACTGGCTACTATAGCAGTGCTAGAACACCGACAAAATGATGATCACTGTAACTCTGGAGCGCTTTAGAGCTGCTCATCACATGTGTAATACTTATCAATAGAGTTCTGAGCACTAAATAGATTCAATCTGCCTGCGAACCTTTTCCGAGGCTTGGCGGTCTAAAGACCTCTGCCGGCCGATCACTACGAGTGCAAAGAAAACAGTAAGGCCTAACATGGCACCCTCAAATTTCCAAAAGAGATGCTCCTCCATCACTGCTGAGCGGCAGCTAGAGACACACACACAAAAAAGAGGATGATCATTTAACATTTTATTATGAACTGGATGAACACTACAGTGAGGTTTCTATCCACCTGTTTTATGCAGGTTTTAAATTTGTGCATAATAACTGAAATACCATAAATACATTAAAAAAAAACAAAAACATGTCAGTGTGCTGATAAAGATTTTTACAAGAAAGTAATGACACAGCTATGTATTTCAGTATCAGTAGACAAATCCCAAACCGCAAATTGCCATGTGCATTACAATGTGTATTCTTCTGGTTTTGTTAAAAAAATTTTTTTTTTTACACTTATAAGTTTCTTTTATATAATAGATAGAGTCAATTAATGGTTAGACCTTCATATTTTCAGTGTAAGATTAGACTAATTAACTACAGGTTCTCGCAAAATCTCCATACAAACGAGGAAATTAACACTTTTTATGTGTCATTTGTGTGTACTTTTAAATGTCTTCCAAAGTTTTTCATACTTGGTATATTTTATGGAGGGCATGGTGGCATAGTAGGGCTGGGACGATACTCTTACCTCCCGAATCGATACCATCACGATACTTGGGTGCCGAATGGGTATTGCGATTTTTATATGATATTATATTATCAAACATTTGATCCTCAGTGCCTATTAATAAAGTTGATATACTTGAACAAATCCACAAGGCAATTAGCCTTTCCATCATTTATTCAACAGAAATATCAAAAGATGTGATAATCTTCTGTGTAAAAAGTAAGTACACCCTTGGTCTCAGAAGCTAATATTGCTCCCTTTAGCAGAAATAACTTCTTGAAGGCGTTTTGCACAATTGTCAATCAGGCTTGCTGGAACTTTTTACTACTCTTCCATGTAATATTCTTTCAGTTGCAAGATGTTTGATGGTTTTCTTGCATGTACTGTCCGTTTCAAATTTCCCCACAACATTCCAATGGGATTCAAATTCGGGCTTTGACTAGGCCATTCCATATCCTCCATTTCTTCTTTTTGAGCCATTCCTTGGTGGATTTGCTAGTGTGCTCAGGATCATTATCCTGTTAGATAGACTTCTTTTTGCATTAGACGGTCTGCTCTTGGGCTGAATTTGCTGGGACAGCCAGTCCTGGACAAACTGGTAGTCATCTTAAATCTGCACCAATTGCTGATTTTCCTTACAGTGGAATGATGTATTTCAAATAACTTGGAGATCTTGCCAGACTCATAGGCATCCACAACCTTTTATTCTGAAGGTCTTACAGAACTCTTTAGATCTTGGCATGAGGACACCACACATGTTAATAACAAAGGGAACACCAGACACTAGATATGAGAGGGGTATAAATAAGACAGGTTCCACCTGCACTCCCTAAACAGGTTCTAATCACTGGCACACAATCTTGAACACCTGATTTTAATTTTATGGATTTGAAGATGTGATAAATGTAGGGGTGTACTTACTTTTTCCATGTGACTGATCTGTTTTTTGTTAATTTAAATTGTGAAAATTACTACAAGTTTGTCTATAAGCAAAGGCTAAAATAAAGCAACTGAATATGAATTACAGTATATCGATTCTGGAACAAAAATGCCCTATGGCATAATGGTTAGAACGTTTGCCTCGCACCTCCAGGCTTAAGGGTTCGAATCCGGCCTCTGCACAGAGTTTGCATGTTCCTCCTGCGCTTCGGGGGTTTCCTCCGGGTACTCCGGTTTCCTCCCCCAAAAGGCATACATTGTAGGCTGAGTGGCATTTCCAAACTATCCACAGTGTGTGAATGGGTGTTAACGTGTGTGCGATTGTGCCCTGCGATCCAGGGTATCCAGGGTATCCCCCGCCTTGTACCCCGGGTTCCCTGGGATTGGCTACAGGCTCCCTGTAACCCTGTGTAGCATAAACAGCACGGATGGATGGATGGATGGATAATTTATATTATATATTTTTTCAGATAGCCTTCGACAAAAGAGGAACATATTGAAATCACTCTCACGGCTGGATCAGGAAGCTGTCGCAAGGTTGTGACAGGAAACATGGCAAGCACATCACACACGACACAGTTATTAACAAATTTAAAAAGTCTGGACGTGTGGCGGACCAACCGAGAAGTGGATGCCCATGAACATCCACCGAAGAAGGCACAACCGGAGTGGTGCTGGTAAACACAGTCCCCTATGTATGGAGACTTTTAGAACACCCTGTAGAAAGACACGTTTCCTGACCTTTTTTCCATCCATCTTTATGAAGGATGTCAACAATTCTGGAGCCAACTGTATTTAGTATGTGGAATCAGCCACAGGTGTACCGGTCATGGGAATGTAGAAAGCTCAACAGTGTCTGCTAAAGGCTTAACAACAAATCTGTGCTGCTTACTATAGAGGCTCATACCACAGGTGGCCGTCTTTTCTGGCACACTACTTAGTGTGGTTAGTGTGAGTGTTGGACGTAGTCTGTGATTGTGTTTGAATGATGCTCTTTTGATAATGTAATCTAACTGGAGCTCTTTATATTATTCAAAAGAAACACACAATACTTGGCATTTGGGAAACATTTGGATGATCTAAATGAAAATACCATTTAAGTCATTTCACTGTCAGAGCCAGAAAGATGAGATTATTGAAAGGAGAAACAATACTCACCTTTTGTACTCATCTTTGTTGGACTTGGTACAGTTAATCCTCTCTACGTATCCTGTCTGGATGCAGGCAATTAGCGTCTTCTGCAGAGATTATAGGGGGGATTTCATGTGAGCCAAAAGAAGCTTAAGTAAAGTTCCATGGCTTTTACTGCACATGTTAAATACACTCACAAAATCTATAGCATGGAGCGATCTTTTGAGGGAATATTTAAGGAATAAAACCCAACAGGGAATGATGTTATAGGAAAATAATCAGCGATGGGGCGGTGTGATGGCGTAGTGTGCCACCATTCTAAAGTTAGTTTTCAATAACAGCACCTCCCAAAGTGTTTTGTTCACCTTATACCACAGCAATTTGTCAATAGTTGCAACTGTTCATTTATTAATGAACAATTTAATCAAAATTTTATCTGTTCATAGTAGCAATTAATTTTCTGGAACATCCACAGGTTAGTTCCTGTTATCATGCATGTTATAATAGCTATAAAGAAAAAAAAAGGTATACATAAAATGTTCAAAAGTTGAATGTTTTAGCCTACATACTCCCTGGCTGTTAGTTGCCAAATGATATGGGACAGCTGGCTGCTGAGTGGGAACTGGCAAATGACCAAACTGGGGAGAAAATGGGGGAAAGTCCAAACAAACAAACAAACAAAGCCCAGTCTGTTACTTTCCAGAGCCTCCTACTAAGATTATATTAGATCAGACAAAAATAATGACAAAAAAAGAGAAAACAATTCTGTAGAATGAGCACAATAATATAAACCTGTTATCTGAATTTCAGCCAGCACTCAGAGCAGCTGCTATAGAAAATTAATCAACACCTTCGGACCAATCGTATTTGAAAATTCAGAGCTGTGGTATAATAATTTGAGAATTCAGAATTCAGTGCTGTGGTATAATAATTTGAGAATTCAGAATTCAGTGCTGTGGTATAATAATTTGAGAATTCAGTGCTGTGGTATAATAAATTGAAAATTCAAAATTCAGTGCTGTGGTATAATAATTTGAGAATTCAGTGCTGTGGTATAATAATTGTGATAGCAATAGACATCATTTTATCTAGTTTTCCTAATACAATTCTTACCGTTTGAAAAGCAGTACACAAAGTGCAGTCGCTCGCAACTACAAACTCTTCCACCTGCCAACATGGCATGGTCACCGTCTTTGTTACTGCAATTCAGAAGCATAAACAATTCCAAAATGTTAATGTTATTGCCACACTGTTTTACACCATGTTTACACACTGTATGTATGCTATGTTTACGTTTAATCTGACTGTTCAATCAATCTGAATACATAATGTGCAAGTATACACTCCAGCAGCCCCAGCGGCTGTGTTCACATGCACATATTTACATCAGACTAAATAAACTCATTCCTGGGTGCAGAATACAAATGAACTGTTTACATGTACCCCAGACTAGGGTCTGTTGAAAACTATAGTATATACACACACATTACATGTAACCCAAACCAAATTTATATGCATGTGAGGAGCATATTGTGTCACCATGTTCCCAAAAAAAAATCAAGATTTAAAATTACCCAACCACTTAATTCAGCTTGTTCGCTTAATGCTCATTTGCATTGTTTTCAAAGTCTTAAATGTTGTTAAGACTCTCCATCTTATCACTCTTTTAATAAAGTGATCTACATCTATTTTCCCCTACTTAAGGGTTCTATGTGATGAAAGTCAGCACAGCTGGGAAAACATGACAGCACTATTCATCAATGAGAATGATCTACCTCCTGTATTTTGTATCTCATGGAATCAAAGAAATCAGCCCTTGAAATTATTGGCAAAAACCACAAGATCAGATGAAAGCAGTCATCTTTTTTTTTTTTTACTACTGATTTGATCAAACTTGATGAAAATGTACAATCTCCGCTTTCCATTGTACCCACTTGCAAATAAAAAGATTAAGTATTAAATACATAAATATCTAAAAAAAAAAAAAAAAATCTTCTGTTAGCTACCGATTGAGGCTTTCACTTTATTTCCATAAATGACCACATGCTGACACATCGTGTGTGTAGTGTAGATTTGTCATTTATACTGAATTACGGTGGAATATTCAGTATTAAGTGACTGAAAAAATAGCAATGATAATATTCTCTGCTTGAATGTCTACATAAGAACCATGGTGTGGTAATTATGTGTGGTGTGAGCATATATACAGTACACACACATCTCTCTCACACACACCTGAGCTGTAATTGTCAGTAATGACTGTATAGCTACACATACCTGTGGACTTCTCCTCACCAAGAAATGCTGCCCCAAACACCCTGAAAAAACAAAATAAAAGGGCAAAAGATTACCAATAAAGATTAAATGCTATGTCGTTATCTCAGGGTATTATGTCTGTAAAATATACCCTCAAAAAAAGGGTACTAAAATGGTACCTTTCCTTGCACTGGGTGGTATCTTTACCTAGAAAGGCACATGTATAGTACCTTTACTCTAAAAGGTAATTACAGTCCAGTTATCTTTTTTTAAATATAAAAGGTATGATATATCCATGTTTCTAAGTGAAATATATACATATTAAAGGCTTGACAGTACCACTCCAGCGATGAGGAAAGGTACAGCTTAGTACCCTTTCTTTCTTATACAATAACTCAAAATGTCATAATATCATGAGTTATTAAGTCAAAATAATAAGACCTAGTTAAAATATCATACTTTCATGAAAGAACAAAACAGCACAAAATTGACACAGAAGAGAATTTGTGGAATTTGAATGTGGCATCTGCACTTAAGTGATTTTACATTTAAGTGCTTAGGTGTCCACAGAAGTGGTGTACCAAGAACTGGATCTTGCACCACGACAATGCAACTGCACACACTGCGTTGTCAACCAAGGAGCTTTTAACTGGATCTCACTCTTCACAACTTATTTTTCATTCCAGGAACAAAAAGAAGACTAACAGGGAAAAGATTTGCTGCCGTGGAAAAAAAAAAGTCACAGGAGGCTCTTGACATGATGACAAAAGATGACAGGAACTGTTTCCAACAATTTGAGAAACACTGGGGCAACTGTATTACATCACAAGGAGAGTACTTTGAAGGGGATTAAAGGAGAAATGCTGTAAGATTTATAACACTAGCTGTTTTTTTTTGTGTGTTTTTTTTAAAAAACAATTCCAGGAATTTTTGGGGCCCCCCCCTCGTACAGTCATGTGAAAAAATAAGTACACCCATTGGTTTTTGTTTTTTTTGACATATTTGGACAAGCAAACATTTGATCCTCTTTGAAACAGTGCCTATTAATAAAGTAATAAAATGCACCCTATCAAATAACACATAAAATTGACATTTTGTAGTAATTTTCACAATTCAAATGAACAAAAAATAGATCAGTCACATGGAAAAAGTAAGTACACCCTTACATTTATCACACCTTCAAATCTATAAAATTTGAATCAGGTGTTCAAGATTGTGTGCCAGTGATTAGAACCTGTTTAGGGAGTGCAGGTGGAACCTGTCTTATTTATACCCCTCTCATATCTGGTGTTCCCTTTGTTATTGAGGTATGTGGTGTAATCATGCCAAGATCTAAAGAGTTCTGTAAGACCTTCAGAAAAGAAGGTTGTGGATGCCTAGGAGTCTGACAAGGGATTTAACAAGAGCTCCAAATTATTTGAAATACATCATTCCACCGTAAGGAAAATAATATACAAATGGCACAGATTTCAAATGACTGCCAATTTGTCCTGGACTGGCCGTCCCAGCAAATTCAGCCCAGGAGCAGACTATCTGATGCAAAAAGAAGTCTCCAAGAACCCCATAATGTCATCACAGGATCTGGTAGTAAGTCTTGCAACTGTTGGTGTGAAAGTGCATGCTTCTACAATCAGAAAGAGATACATTTGACCTGCATGGGAGGCGTGCCAGGAAAAAGCCTTTTTGTAAGGCTACAGTTTTTCAATGAGCATATAGGTAAAGACCAGGACTTTTGGAAAATGTGCTCTGGACAGATGAATCAAAGATAGAGTTGTTTGGCCACAGTAACAGCAGACATGTTTGGTGCAGACAAAGACAGCTTTTCAGGAGAAGCACCTCATACCAACTGTGAAGCTCGGTGGTGGAAACGTTATGGCTTGGGGTTGCTTCGCTGCCTCAGGGACTGGACAGCACGCAGTCATTGATTCAACTATGAATTCTGCATAAAATCAAAGAGTGCTTGAAGATAACGTGAGGCCATCTGTCCGAAAGTTGAAGTTGAATTTTTCAACAGGATAATGATCCTGAGCACACTAGCAAATCCACCAAGGAATGGCTCAAAAAGAAGAAATGGAGGATATGGAATGGCCTAGTCAAAGCCCGGATTTGAATACTATTGGAATGTTGGGGGGGGGGCGGGGGGGTTTGAAACGGGCAGTACATGCAAGAAAACCCTCAAACATCTTGCACCTGAAAGAATATTGCATGGAAGAGTGGTCAGTCACAAATTCCAGCAAGCCTAGCGGACAATTATGCAAAATGCCTACAAGAAGAAATTTCTGCTAAAGGGGGCAATACTAGCTTCTGAGGAAAAGGGTATACTTACTTTTACCACAGAAGAATCTCAGATCTATTGATATTTCTGTTGAATAAATGATTGAAAATCCAATTTTCCTTGTGGTTTTCTTCAAGTATATCAATTTTATTAATAGGCACTGTTTCAAACATGAGCAAATGTTTTTGCTTGTACCATGGGGTGTACTTATTTTTTCACATGACTGTGTATCAGTCAACAATATACTGTATGATGCTGTAATCTTGCCTGCTAACCTGAGAGACACCAATCCCCAGAAAAGTATGTGCAGGACCAGAACTCTGGGTCTTAAACATGACATGGGAATCCTGCAGTCACTCTCCATCCCTCAGTTCAGCTGTGAGGAAAAACAGAATTGCTGCAGTTTTACAAACATCTCAGAGCTTCAAACAGACATTATACTAAACACCAACACATCCTGAGAACATGAGATGAGAGAGGAGTTTAAAATGCAAACTTTGAGCCAGACATCAAAATTAAGTTAAGAAGTGATATACACACAGAAACATGAATTTAGAAAATCTAAGAAAAATTAACTTTCGTGGCACTTTTCCTCAGGTCTATGAGCCAACAATGGAACTGGTAACGCAATTATGTGAGACATTATCTAGATAAATATTTTACTTTTATACCTGTAGGTGATTAATAAATTGATTAATTTTCTATAACAGCACTGATGGTAATACCAGCTGTAATTCAAAAGATAAGGTTACATTAATGCGCTCACTTGAACACGTTAACTTTCCTAAAGTAACAACTCATTCACAGGGACTTGTATGGTGGACTATCTAATGCTAATAATAAATTAATTAACAAAAAATGAAATGAAATTTTCTGTAAAGAGGAATTTATTTATATCATTTCTGGAAGGAGTCTCCAGTGTCAGCACTTTGTAACAGTGTAAGTTTTCCTTCACAGAACAGCTTTATGGTTTCTCAGTAACATGAAAAGCTGTGGGATTTTTTGTGTGTCTTTTTAACGTCAAAAGAGATTAAAATACTAGACTTGTGAGGAAGTTATTGTTTATAGCCGCCACAACGTGACTAATAACAGGAACTAACTTGTACCGCGGACTGACACAACATTAAATATAACTGTAAACGGTTAAAGAGCCATGGTGTGTCGTTCATTAATACATTAAAAATGGTCATCGTTGGCGAATCGTTGTGGTGTACGAGAAACAAAACACCACCCTGGCGTTGATTATTTTCCTGTAAAATCACGTCCTGTCGAAATTGTTTCTTATTTACTTAACAGCAAACGTTATCTTTAAGAAGTTGTGTGCGACCATATCACATTACTGACATCTTAACAAACACATGTAGCTCACCTGCTAGCTAATCAATACATAATATGCCAGGACATTTTTGTAAATTGATAGATAGCTAAATAACGTTACTTGGATATTTAAAGCCAACTAGCTTGCTAGGTAACGCAGTCCACGTACTGCATTAGAGAAAGAAAGAGCTGAAACATTAACCTCCGTGTCCTTACCTTAGCTATATTGCCATTATCAGTCATCCCTTGTAATATAACTAACGTTACTTTTCAGATGATTATCCACTAAAAACAGTCACACGATCGTGTGGCATCTCATAGCTTAGATGTCGTTTATCCTGATACTTTATTTACATAGAAGGGAATATGTGACTGTCCGCCATCTTGAATAGGAGAGTTGTATGACGTCACGCCATTACAACGTGGAGTCTCTGCCCCCCCCCCCCCCCAAAAGCAACGCCATACTTCCGCCTAGCGAGCAGACTCGGAAAAACCCCTCACGATGCATTAATTGTGGGGTTCATTTTCCGTCAAAAGTTTTGCGGTCACGGATCTAAAAATAATAAGCGTGAATCAAACATTTAAAAACGCATTTACAAATATACTGCATCATATATATACTGTGTCATTCCTTATGACAACAAGGCTGTGGCTCAGGTGGTAGAGTGGATTGTCCACTAATCGTGGGGATGGCGGTTCGATTCCTGGCCTACATGACTCCACATGCCGAAGTGTCCTTGGGCAAGACGCTGAACCCCAAGTTGCTCCCGATGGCAAGTTAGCGCCTTGTATGGCAGCTCTGCTACCATTGGTGTATTAGTGTGTGTGAATGCGTGAATGAGATACAGTGTAAAGCGCTATATATAACTGCGCCATTTACCAATTAATAATTTCCAAGTCTAACTATTGAGTTTCTAAGTAACTGGAGACATAACTATTTTTTGCACTCCACGTAGATCATAAACCGTTGAAATTGTTTGAGAAATGTAAACATTATTGTGCTTTTTATCCGCAAAAAAACCGCAGCTCCCCCGTTTAATCGTATTGGTTTATAGGGCACTCTTGCCCGGACCAATATGGCGGCGACGTTGACCTACGACCCGGTAGCCAACGCGTCGTCTATGTATGTCTCTGAACACAACAGCCATGAGTCGCAGTGGAGTGACGTCACACCCCTCCTCGATTGATTGGCTAGAGGACGAGCTGTAGTGGACCAATGGTGACGTTAAAGCCCGTCCTGATTTACATGAAACTCGAACTGCAACATTTGGAAAAACAAGCGGAGAATATGGAGCAAGCGGGAAGGGAAAAACAGCATAATAGTTAAACAAAAAACAAACATAATTTTGTGTGCGAATCAGAAAACTTTGAATTGATGTTTCAGTTTTGTGCGATATAATTATAAATTCGTTTTAAAATGTTTGATTTACACCTAGTGTTTTTCGATCCATGACCGTGTTGCTTGATATTCTGATAATTTTGCATTTATTTTTCAGTTTTGTAATATATATATATATATATATATATATATATATATATATATATATACACACATATATGTTTTTAAATGTTTGATTCATGCTTATTCTTTTAATATACATTATATGGCCAAAAGTTTGTGGACACCTGACCACCACACCCAAATGTGTGTTGCCACAAAGCTGGAAGCACACAATTGTATAGGATGACTTTGTATACCCTTGCATTACAATTTCACTTAGTTCCTCCAGAGAAGGAGGAACTAAGTCCAAACAGTCCAAACCTGTTCCAGCATAACAATGCCCCTGTGCAAAAAGCAACGTCCATGAAAACTTGGTTTGTCAAGGACGGCATGGAAGAACTTAAGAGCCCTGACCTCAACCCCATTAAACACCTTTGGGAAGAACTGGAACGCCGACTGCACCCCAGACCTCCTCACTCGACATCAGTGAATGATCTCTGAATCACTGAATGAGCACAAATCCTCACAGCCATGCTCACAAATCTAGTGGAAAAGCCTTCCCAGAAGAGTGGAGGTTATTAGCAAAGAATGACTACATCTGGATTCGGGTGTTCAAAAACTACATAGGTGTGAAGGTCAAGTGTCTGCAAACTTTTGCCCATATACAGTGTATTTGCAGAATATATGATGTTTTCTTTGACATAAAATGAATGGCCATATAATGAGATTACTGTGTTGAATTTATAGTTGCAGGAATTGTCTGTAATGCTACACTGGTGATCGAAAACAACTGCCTTTAAATAAGTTTTAAATATTTTGTTCATTCATTTGTTCATCTTCAGTAGAAGAAGAAGAAGCCAACCACTTAATCCACAAGGTGTGAACACACCCTGGATTCACACACTCAATCACACTTAGGGCCGATGTAGCGTAGCCGATCCAACAATCAGAATGTTGGGAGGACACGGGAGGTGGGAGGAAACAGGAGAACTTGGAGGAAACTCACAGTGACACAGGGAGAACATGCAACGGAGTTCCACAGAGAGCTCAGGATCGAACCTAGCTACCTGTTGCACCCTGTGTCTCCCATATATTTAGACGTGTGTTCAAATATGAACTGCTGCAGGCAGGCATGAGGACTGCAGATATGGCCAGAGCAATACACTGCGACGTCTGTAATGTAAGATGCCTGTGCTACAGGGAGACAGAAAGGACAGCTGATCGCCTTTGCAGTGGAAAATTACATGTAACCATGTGTCCCCCCAGACGTGATGGAGAACTTGCAAATGCCTTGGAGGAAGAGTGTTAAGAAATGTTAAGAAATTGGCTGGTAATAAAAGCAGTTGAATGTGAGAGGACATTTCTTTTTTTTGCTGAGTATATAATATGATTATGTAAATGTAGTAATGGAAAATTTGCACACAGACCACAGTCCTCAAATGTAGTAGTAGTAGTAGTAGTAGTAGTAGTAGTAATAATAATAATAATAATAATAATAATAATAATGTAGGTGACACATTTCAGTAGATTAAAATATGAAGATATATTTATGTTTTATGGCCCCTTTGTTGTAGTGACGTCACCTAGCCACTACCAGTACAGAGCTGTGAGACTGTGAGAAACATACTTTTTTGACCGTATGTCTGAATGTTTTGTAAAAAATTATTTATTCACTTCAGTAAATCTTCAAAATGAACATGCTTGGACTCATGTGATGTGCGCATAATTACTGTGTCTCCAGCAGCTCTGATGCCATTACAATTAATACTACTACTACTACTAGTAATAATCCTGCTTTTTCTTAAACAAAATCGGGCTTTATTCATTCTTCTTTTACAATCATACTAGATTGAACATACATATTGTAGAGCAAATGATCTCGTACGTTGGCAGATAACAATCATGTCCATAAACACAATCAATTAATAAGATACAAATGGTAGCTTCATGGAGCTCAACACAAAATCAACAAGAGCCAAATTAATGATATGGCAAGAGAAATGAATTAAACCTAAATGGAAGGAATACCAAAGAGGAAAAAAAGGAAGGAAATTAATTGTAAAAAATCAACAAAAGACTAAACAAACAGGAGAATAAGGCAAAGCAAAATGTGTGTATGTTGTGAGAGGGAGATAAACATTTTTGCCAAGAGCATACAATATCCGAACATGTGTAGGTACAAACATGGATATGTAGAAAACTCCTTTTGGATTGTGTATACTCCAGTTCAGTCCATTTCAAATGATTCATTAATGCCATGACAAGTAGGCCAAAACAACGCTTAGGTCTACCTTTATATCGTAAACACATCCGTCTGCTCTAACTATGAAGATAAGGCATAGAAGTGCTTTTTCCTCTACTTCTCCTGCCATGCTCTTGTTTGACCAAACTGGCTGCAGCATTTTTAATAAAGCTGGATCCCACCTCCCTACATTACATGCATAGATACTGATATGGAGCTCATGCACAAAGACTAAAGTCTTAGATCAATCAATTAATTTTGACTGCTTCTGCTCAAAAAATGCTTTTAAGACTATATGAGGCAAATATGTAAAACCATGACAATCCCCAGTGGGTGTGACCATTCCTAATTTATCCACTAATGATTTATGCCATTACATGCCTCTTAAAGTAGGGGTAACTAGAGATCTTCATTTAAAAAATAAACAATAAAAGTAGTAGATGTACAAAAGCACATACAGCAGAACCTTAAGTTTTCATTATATTCCAGTAGGGCTGCACCATTTCATTTGGTTTGAATTACATGCAGGATGAGAACAGGTGGCAAGGCACAAAGGAAAGAAGATCTAAGGGTGAGAACAGGGTATATAAATCCTCCTCTATGTCTAAATTATAAAAAGAAAGGTATGCTACTTATGCTAATAGTCCTCCTAAAAAGGCCTCCAGACATGCATTACTATTCATGGAGGAATATTCATTTCAATTCCTATCAGTCTATATATCATTTATTGATTAATTATTCATAATTTTGTAGTTTTGCACAGTGGGCTCTTGAGAGACAACAATCTGAGAAAAACAGAAAGCTTTACCCTAATCTGTGCAGCATAGAAAGCGCTACAAGCAGCTAAGAAGTTACCATGGTGTGTGAAAGAACTGCGCGAGAGCCACACCAGACCTAGTTCATTCTTCCCATCATGGGCATGTTTTTTTGGGCCATGCAACAAACAAATCAAGAGTTTATCCTTTGTCCAGCTTTTGACTATAATGCTGAACTTTTCAACATCATGAGGTTAAAAGTATGCAGTACATTCATTAGAAGCTCAGCGCCACCTTGTGGCAAAAAAGGATGCTGCATCAGCTCAAAGCTTAAAAGTGATAGAGGCCAAAATCTAAAATTCAAACTCTGTTCAGATTCATCTGAAGACTAAAGCCCTACTCTCAGAAAAATAGATTTCTTATTGAAGTCTACTGTAACAAAATAAAACAACAAAAAGAACTAGTCCATTTTAAGATCTCTGTTGTCACAGCATTGAGAAATAAAGGACAAATGAAATGTGCATAAAATGTAATACACACACTATTTGTGTGTGTGCGTGTGTGTGTGTGTGTGTGTGTTTAAAGAGATGTGAGAGGTGACAGTAAATGAAACAGTTTTTAGTGGTCAAGTAACAGTGCTCTGTACCCTCTCCTTTGGAAGACTGAAAAGTTAACAGGACATGTTTTCACACACCAAAAAAACCCTCTGCTGTTTAGTTCATAATATCTTATAAATGTGTTTTCCTTCAAATAAAATATCAGTGTTTACCCAAGAATGCATACAGACTTCTTTTAACACCACATACAATGATAATAATAATAATAATAATAATAATAATAATAATAATAATAATAATAATAATAATAATGCAGATAAGCACAAAGGGAGACGTCTTTAAGTGAGGGAGAACAGAAAAGGACATGAATATTAAATATGAGGTGTATTTTATGGGACAAATACTGGATTTTGAAAAGAGAGGAACAAACGTCTAGTGCTGATAATGGACAAACGAACAAATTGTACATTCATAACAATCAAATATTTATGAAATATACATCTTAATGGGGTCATAACAAGGTGCAGAATCAAGTCATAAAATATTTTAAAGTCATACATCAGTGTAGAGGTAGGCAACGCCATGTCAGAATGTGATAATGGCTGGAGCATTTGAAAGGCTGTAAAAAGGGTTTTTTTGGGATTTGTCATGTGAGACTTGAAGCTCCTGGCTGCGTGTCCCGTGGCTGCCGGCACAGCTCATCGTTCTCCTGCTCTCTGCAGAGCTCACTCCATGTTGCCGCTGTCTGAATTGGAGATGTTGAGTGTGTTGGCAGAGGTGAAGAGCTCTCGCTGGTCGGTGGGACTGTGGTAGTCAGAGGTGAGGTCAGGCTCCAGTAAGGAGGACAGTGTGAAATGGGACGAGCCCTTTTTTAGGCACTGAGAATAAAAGTTCAGCAGCAGGTCCAGCTTGTTCTCAATGGACTGCACCTGGGAGATCAGAGAAAGTCAGTGTTAATGGTGACTGAACATGGAGCATGTGAGTAAATCCATAAAAAATGCCAGGCACAATAGAACTATCTAATGCACAGGTTCAGTGCCTGGAGTTTCCTGAAACTAAGAAAAAATGAAAATAAATAAGAGTAAGTTCACACAATGGCTTTTAAAGCTGCTGCCACTGGCATCCACAAAGAGATCTGGGACCTGGGCGAATATATACATGGGTGCTGCGGTTTTATAAATCTCACCACGAATAATGAGATGAACAGAAAAGGCAATAGATTTTTTTTTGGTATTTTAATGTACAGTATATTTACAGTATATTTTTCCATATGTATACTATATCTCTATAAATGATATATATTATTATATGAAAACATAAGACAGTTAGTCATTTCTGTACTAAACAAATCTATATAATAAGTGATGTACACAGAACTGCAGTGGAAATATGTCCAAATAATGTAACACAGACATCAGTATCGTACTTTACAGCCCCAAAGGTTTTTGGAGGATTTTATGTTAAATAATTATTTTCTAAAAATCGTCCTCTTTTTAACAATGAGGCACACAACGGTTAAGACGGTTAACAATTTTAACCATTTGTGTTCAGAACGTCTTCGTGACCTACCTGTTTCTCCACCTTAACGACACGTCCCATCATGCTAAGCTCGTCCAGAGGATCCAGTTCCAGAGGAGTCTTTTCACCCTTTTCTGTCCTTCCCCTTTTATCAGACGGAACAGCACCACGGCCTACAATCTGATCTACTCTTTAGGCAGAAGAATTAGTCAGTGTAGTCTATCATTTCTTTGTGTGTTTTTTATTTATTTATTTGATACTCGATTTTCAATTTCATTTTTGTGAACGTAGTGTTATTAAAGATATAGGTTCAGATATTAATCCTTAAATGCACGGGTGTTTCTCAGCTGCTTGCACATACCTTAGGTTGTTAGAAAAATAGCTCTTACAAGTAACAAATATTCCTACAAACAAGCAAACAATTAATAACTTATTAAATAATTTATATATGCAGTGCCCTCCACTAATATTGGCACCTTGGTAAATATTAGCAAAGAAGACTCTGAAAAATGGTCTTTATTGTTTAACCTTTTGATCTTTTGTTAAAAAAAAAATTCACAACAATACTCTGCTCTCAAACAATATGAAACAATTGCAAACACAACACAGGTTTATAAAAAAATGTTAAATATAGTTGTGCAACAATAATTGGCACCCCATGAATTCATATGAGAAAAATATTTGAATATTTGAAGTATATTCCCATAGATATTTTACACTGTTAACTACACCTGGGTGACTAGGAACAGGAAACTGTTCAAACATGAGTCCCTGTTTCACAGGGGTATAAAAATGAGGTAACACATATATAAGGCCAAATTCCCTTAGTCATTCATAACAATGGGTAAGACCAAGGAATACAGCTGTGATGTGTGGAAAAAGGTTGTTGAGCTTCACAAAAATATATAGAATATAGCAAAAGCATTGAAAATGCCCATTTCCACCATCAGGGCAATAAGTAAGAAGTTCCAGTCCACTGGAAATGTTATGAATCAGCCTGGAATTGAACGTGTGTCTATATTGTCCAACACTACTGTAGCTTCAAATGGGATCGGGTTCTGTGGTCAGATGAAACCAAAATAGAGCTTTTTGGCAATAAACACCAGAGGTGGTTTTGGAGCACACAGAGAGGTAGACATATGGAAAAGTACCGCATGCCCACGGTTAAATATGGAGGTGGCTCTTTAATGTTTTGGGGCTGTTTTTTTTCTGCCAGAGGACCTGGACATTTTGTTAGGATACATGGCATCATGGACTCAAAAAAATCAAATATCAACAGATATTAAATGAAAACCTGACTGCCTCTGCCAGAAAGATTAAAATGAGCCATGGTTGGATCTTCCAGCAGAACAATGATCCAAAACATACATCAAAATCAACACAAAAATGTCTCATCAGGTATTATAGGAGAAGCCTCAGAGCTGTTATCTTGGCAAAGGGAGGTAGCACAAAGTATTGACTAAAAGCGTGCCAATAATTGTGCCACACATATATGTAACCATTTTTTGATAAGCCTGTGTTTTGTTTGAATTGTTTGATTTGTGATTTGTTTTTAACAAAAGATCAAAAGGTTAAACAATAAAGACAAATTTTCACAGGTGTCTTTGCTCATATTTACCAAGGGTGCCAATATTAGTGGAGGTCACTGTGTGTGTGTGTTTGTGTATATATATCAAATAAATAGATAAATAGATAGATAGACAGACAGACAGATATTTTGTTCATATCTACTTACAGACACATATTTTGCCGGGCAATAGACGATTTATTTGTTTGTTTATTTAGTTCGTTAATTCATTAATTAGTTTGTTCTTTAATACAATTTTAGCATTTCTGTATTAGTACATTGCTTAAATCCAAAAGGTTATGTATTACTACAGCAGTAGCGGCCTAACTGAAAAAAAAAAACCCTGTCAGGTCACAGGAGACCCAAGGTATGCATTTAAGGATTAATCTCAACATTTTTTGCAAATCAAAATGGGAATGTTCTCAGAAACAAACATCACTGCTCAAATTCTTATTAAAACTTACCTCATCTGTAGGCTTTTAATTCTGCCCAGCATGTCTAAGTGTCCAGCTGAATACTGCTCAATCACATCCTTCACATCATACGGTCGTAGTGTTTCTTTAAACTTGCGCTTGGCAACCAAAAACTTCAGTATCCTACACAGAAAGCATGAATAAACACAAATTACAGACAGTTCCAGAAATAAAGTAATAATAATAATAATAATAATAATAATAATAATAATAATAATAACAGGATAAATTATAGAAATAGTCTACAATGTACAAGTAAACAATAAATGTATTAATATATCAGGATGTGAGAGGGAATCCCTACCTCTTCTAACACTCAGCTACCACAACACTCAAAATGCAATCCATTTATATTTTTCTCTGAATGTGATTGGCTAAGGTGGCACAGAGAGTAGCATTGCCACCTCACAGCTCCAGGGTCCCATATCTCAGGTTAATGTCTATGTGGAGTTTCTGTGCTCACTGGTTTTGTGTGAATTTCCTTTGGTTCTCCAGTTTCTGCCCATCTCCCAAAAGTGCAAGTAGGTGCACTAGCTATGCTAAACTGCCCCTGAGGTGAGAATGAGTATGGTGCCCTGTGATGGACTGCATAACATTCAGGGTGTAATGCCACTTTGCTCCCTGACACAGGCTTCAGGTTTCCCATGGGGGTTAAAATCCTGCTTCTGCCCTGTGTGCATGGTGTTTACATGTTCTCCCTGTGGTTTAGGGGTTTTCTCTGGGTACTCTGGTTTTCTCCCCCAGTCCAAAGACATGTGTTGTAGGCTGACTGGCATTTACAAACTGTCTGTAGTGTGTGAATGTGTATGCGATTGTGCCCTGAGATGGCACCATCCAGAGTGTCCCCTGCCTTGTGCCCAGAGTTCCCTGGGATAGGCTCCAGACTCCTTGTGTAAGATAAGTGGTATGGAAAATAGATGGATGGATTTATCATAAACTGTTTCAAATGACTGATCTTTAAGTTTACAAGTGATATTAACATTGCAGGTGCTTTTATGTTAGTAACATAGCTACATTAAATAGGTCCATAGTCTAACAATCTCACAAGATTTGGTTATTTTCAGAGTGTTCTGTATTACACATTCTTTATATACACTGCTTTTGCCAGATGTCTGACATCTTGTCATACTGTAGCTAGAAGAAATTAAACAGTGCCAGGTTGGTCTCTCCCCAGAGCTCCAGCTCTGATGCTAGTTATTGTGCTCATAACACTCATGAAGCTGACTTGACAAAAACAAACAAAACACCCCTAATGTTAGCATCGCCAAGCAGCTGTGCTCAAACTGCCATCTTGCAACATGATAAATTACTCCATGAGAGCGGGATAGATCATGGGTGGAGGGAGGGCTTTTTTTTCCCCCTTTCAGCAGGCATTTTGCCCTGGGATAATCCTCTGTTAACAAAAATATCCTTTATCAACGGACAAGAGAGACAGATTCACAGCTCAGCTGCAAAACCGTGAGTGGCCAGCAGGGGAAGTGACTGAACTTGGTAAAAACAGCAGTGCTGACCAACATGGGTGAAAAGAAGTCTGTGCGCAGAGGCGTGTTTAAAAAAAGAACTATTGTTTTGCAGGAATAGCTTGCGTGTGCGAGGGGCAAGTGCCGAGCTGTGCATGTTTGCTTGTGTGATGGTAGCTTTTCTGCTGGCGGGATGCAAGAGGAACTGTACAGCTATACCTCTGAACATTTCAGCAACCCCCCAAACCCACGCCAAAACCAAGTTTCTTGATGACTCTTGAGTTTAGCCTGCATTGTCCCCATCTTTTGATTTTGCCGATAGCTGCAAATTTTGCTTGGGTGGGTCTCAGGTGCGGGAAAAAGAGAGGGCAAGGAAAAAGAGAAGAAGAGAGGGAGAAAAGCAAAAAAAAGGGATCACATTTATTTGGACTCCCCAAGGGTTTCCATAAAATGCTGACTCTCTCTGTGTCCATGGCAGTGCACTGTATAATGTGTTATACTGTCAGCTCAGCTCTATGCAACATTTTAGCCACTGCCACTATTAATAGCCTGAAAACAAATGTTGGTAGTTGAGTACTCTGGTATTAAAAGATGTTCCAAAGCAAATGTCACTGATAATTGTCTTTCAACAAGATGCTTAAAACCTGGATATTATTAATTGTACACTAGGAAAATGGCAAAGCACAGATGAGTTCAAGGCCACATGGTACATGTTGGGCTTTCTCCTGCAACACTTTTCTTAAAGTGAAATCTCAGCATTGTGTAATGCTAAAATTAGCCATTTTCAAAAGGACATCAGTCTTTTCCAGGGAGTGTTACATAAATTGCAAAATTGTAGAGCATGTTGTTTCACCAGCAGGGATGCACATGCGAGTATTGCACACCTGGAGCTTTGTACTCTGTGTAGAGTTGTACACTGTGAAAAAGTCAAGGGTGGCTAAAGAGGTTAGGTAAAAAAAAAATGCTGACATTTAAGCTGTGATCATTCCACTCAATTTGTAATTATCTAAGACTAGTTACGACAAAGACATTGCATGTTGTGCCATCCCAGATAGTTGTGCTGTACTGTGCAGGAGTGATTGGCAGGATGCACATGCCTGTGTGCTACATGTTTACTAGTGGCTTCCTCGGAAGTGGAGTCAAAGTTTGCAGCAAGCATCTTAAAAAAATAAAAACAGTCAAAAGGGGTTAATATAGGTAAAACCAGGTCACTCTAAAACAACAACAAAACAAAAAAAATGAACCTGAATTAGAGAAACGTATAAGAAATATATAGCAAGATTTTTGAAAAGAACTGGGACAAAATTAAAGGCCTAAATAAGGAACAAAGCTTGCAAGGAGCCAATCAAAGAGAGTTAATGACTACATTTACATGCACATCAAATTCAATTTAAGGTGTATAGTTGGGTTGCATCCGTATTCTGAAGATGATATTTATCATATTCAGGCATCGGAATATTCCTGATACATGGTTGTGGTAAGTATGCCTGAGTTTCCATTCCTAAATACCTTGTCTACAGCTAAGCATTTGTTAGTACCCACAATTCTTTGCAGACTGAGCATTAGCCTTAATTTTGTTAATGAAAACTATGCCGACAAATGTTCATCAATGACCTATTTTTCAATGACAAAGACATTAAACTATTAACAATAACTGTGACTATATCAACATGCAATATTGTTGACGACAAAAAGACAAGACTATAACGCAGTTTAAAAAACAAAAACTTTACCACTTTTTGTCTCTTTTTAAAGGGTGACTGTGTGTGTGTGTGTGTGTGTGTGTGTGTGTGTGAGAGAGAGATTGGGAACAGGTGTGCATAATCAAAAGTCTGGCAATTGAGAAGGAGGCAGTGTGTTGTTGTTCTGGAAAGTGGAGTCTGGAGTGGCCATGTTTGTAGGCTGTGGTGCATGCTGGGAACTGGAGTTTGTTGTCTGGAGACCTGACATAATGAACGCTATAATCAAATGAAACCAAGCTGGAGACGTTCCTGCTTGAGGTCAAGATCAACTAATTACTGTTAAAACTGAAATTTCATATGCGTCACTAAATTTTTTTTAAATCCTCTATTTGTTCACTACATAAGGCTTAGATAAGAGAATACGAATTTCCAATAGCAACTAGAAACATCAGTTATCAGAACACATTTGATGTAAAAAAAAAAAACAACAACAACCAAAAAACAAGATGTATCTTACCATAGATTTTAGACTTATGTAGAGAAAGAAAGAGATGATATTTCACAATACATACCTTCAGCACATCTGTCTGGATGGATGATATTTTTAAGTAGACTACACACTGTGATATAAACCATACTGATCTCTCTGGTTGTCATATATCTACTACATATCCCATATCAACAAAATAACAGGTGAACTAAAGAATTATATACTGTTTATGTGACATAAAAATAATTTAAAATTGCCATGTTATTTGAAATGATGAATAACTTGAAGATGAGGGCTTCCTAGCTACAACATGTCCACCCTTCCATTTTTTATTTTAAATTTTCTGCTAGCTTAAAGGGGTCATATCATGATTTTTAAACATTTTTAAATGTTAATTATTTTGTTTATTGGGTGTAATAGAATAGGTTAACATGCTTTAATGTTCAAAAAACGCATTATTTTTCACATACTGTACATTATTGCAGTATCTCTATTCCCAGGGTGCTCTGATTGGCCAGCTGACCCAGTGCGTTGTGATTGGCCAAAAGATGTAACGGCCCTCAGCATAATGGCGAGCTTCAGCTTCCAAGGCTTCTAAAGCAATTCTAAGCTTCTAAGCAACACAGTTAATAATGCCGTCGGTTTTACCGTATCAGTTTGAGCCCAAGTCAGATTTAGAAAATGCGGATGATCAAGCAGATCAACCGGAACCAAATTTGCAAGCACGACTTGGGCAGAATGTTTCACAGTGGTAAGTTTTGATTTTGTAACTCTCTTA
Source organism: Ictalurus furcatus (assembly GCF_023375685.1). Classification (NCBI taxonomy): domain Eukaryota; kingdom Metazoa; phylum Chordata; class Actinopteri; order Siluriformes; family Ictaluridae; genus Ictalurus; species Ictalurus furcatus. The sequence goes on from NC_071278.1 coordinate 14,193,919, forward strand.
CCTTTCAGATACCTTGTTATAACGGGTCTCATTTGGCTTATGAAATCGACAGACAAAAAGACACAAAATACAGACAGGTAACTGTGTCACGGGAATGTGCTGTACTCTGCACATTTATAGGTAAAAATTCCCACAGCTGAATATCAAAACTTTAGCTAGCACATTAGCAGAGGTCTACAACTGAGCCCTGGGCCACAACACAAAACTCCGCATTTGGACAGTCAATAGCAGATACTTCATAAAATAATCGAACACACTTACAGGCTCTGATTCAGAAGCGCAAGATTGTCCGAGCAAAGTGGGAATTGCCTCACTTTTAAGGAGTAGCGTTTGTGTGTAGCCTGTGTTGTACTCTCCCAGGTTCAGGAAGCTGTAATCCGTAAAATGCGCTAATTCCTAATTTCTTCTGTTTTCGGAAGGATAAACAAAGGGGTTTTGCTTTCGCACCGAAACACACAGCGTCTCCGCAACATGGTGCCTGAATTCACTGAAGCCTCACCTTCTTACTGCATGCCTGCCTTTGGGCGGGATTATGCTAATAGTGCACTTTGTGACGTAGACATGTTACGGAAGTAATACCTGGACTTCGATCGAGGTGTTTTGGGCAGGTCTGGAGCAGTGTTCTCTGTTAGATAATATAGATCCCTTTGGGGGAGACTATGAGCTTTGTGACTTTGCAGATCTTATTCATGCACAAACAGATACATTACACACCCAAACAAAAAGAAACATTAAAAATCATGCTATGCCTCCTTCAAGCAAAAAGACTTTAAGCAAAAAGGATGCCATGCCTCTCATATACTTCATCCTTTGGTGAAGTACAGTGATGTTTAAAATGTAAAATACATTTTGCATGGTTAGCAGTGTTCCATCCATGCTTTACAGCTTTCTTACCTCTGACTAAAGGGAAACATTTTCAAATCCATCACTTATTATCCTACTTTTAAAATTATGCCATAATTGGCATGAAAGTATGTTTTTACAGGAGGATAATAATAAATGTGTGTCCTGATGCACAGTTAGCCTAACAGACAGGCTGATTACTACAGTGCAACTACATTTTGTGCAGAACCCTAATACTTGTGTTAATAATAGTTGTAAAAGGTCAAGGCTGAGGAAGCAAATTGAAGCGCCTTTGTAATATGCAGCTCATACAAAACCAAATAAAGCCAAAGTACGTGTTAATTATTATTTTCCTTCCAAATTGGTCCAATTCCCACCCACTAGCTAGCTCTCCCCTTTCACACCGGGGGACCATAAAGGCTAACACGTGCTTCCTCTGAGACACATGAAGCCACCACATCTTTACAAACTGCTGTTCAAGCTACATCACATGGCAGCTGAACACAGAGTGGAAAGCACCAACTGGCCTCTTCTTCAGGCATGAGCTCAGAGGTGCACAATTAACATGTTTTGCTCTGACTGACAGGGGAGAGAGTACACAGTAAAATCCCTAGTGTTGAATTAACACCCAGAGTGCTTATATGAGTCCAGTGGACTCATATAAACACTGTAGGGTGTGAATTCAACACTGTGGGTGTTAAATCAACACTGGTGATTTTGCTGTGTATGGCATTACTTTCACCCAGAGAGCATGGTCAGTTACACTGTCTTGGACTCCCAGCCATGGGTGGTTATGGCATCATCGGGGTTTAAAGAGAGATCACTTTTCTCTTGTGCATGTTAATTCATTTTAGTAAACTAAATGTTCAGGTGAAGGGAATTCAACTCAGACTATTGTATTGTATGTAAGAACCAGATGACAGTGCTTTGAAATGATTTAATTGAAGAAAGGTATACACAGTAAATGCCTGATATTGGCAAATGAAATGGCCAGGTCCTGTAATGTAACCTAGAATTCAAAGATCACGTGAAAACATTTGAAAAAACTGACATTGGCCGGTGAACTCACCTAACTGCTCGAATCAGGGTCTTCACTGCTGGTATGACATCCTCTACAGCAACATCACAGTATGACTTGTCCTCTGTGTTCTCTTCCCCAACTCCCTCCACTATAAGAGAGAAGAATATCATGAGTGAAACCCACATGTTTTTGGTTCAGGGCTTTGGGATGAGGTAGTATGTGCACTGGTCTGTATGATAGCTGGGCTATACCATCTGCGGAAGGGCGTGCTTTCAGCCGTAAAGAAGTGCGGAAACGGGTTCGGTCATTGAAACTCCAGCTTTTCTGCACCTTAGTGGGACTGGTGGCTTCTGACATGTTCTCATTGCTTGGCGATTGACGCACACTCCCTGGTGGTACAGGGGAAGAAGCCTTGCTCCGGAGTGCCTGAGTGGAGCGGGAACTGTTCATCTTAATGCGGTCACGAAATCCAATCTTCCCACTGCCAGGAAATTTACAACACTGTATTCACAAACAACAGCTTGATTTCATTTGATAAGCCAAATTTGTACATGAAACAATTTTCAGTGGTTTCATTTTCACGGCAAAACATTGTGGAGAAATAGTCTAAAACGTAATAATAAATGTATAATTTAGTTAGACGCAGAAGTGTTTAGGTAGGAATACAAAAACATAGATGGACAGGCAGAAAACAGAGCGTATTAATGTTTTAAAAGTGGTTAGTAGTTCGGAAAAAAAAGTGAAACGAAAATAGAAAAGAGAAGTTTAATCAAAATCACGTGCTGTTATTTGTATATTTTAATACTGTCACAAACAGTTGACAGTCTTTTACCTAAAAAGTATTTACATAAATACTATAAAGCTAAATCTAAATACTATAATCATCCAATTATAGCCAGTGTGTGAACAAAAGTATACCAAATTAATCATTTCTAGCAAAATAATTAATCTTCTTCCCTAATTCAGGGCTCAATCTATCAATCTATCTATCTATCTACTTTATCTGATACATACTAATGTTATAAAGTTATCTAACCATAATCCAGTAATATTGTTAGCTCTGCAACTGATTTAAATTAACTGACTTTAAATTGATTTAAATCTGATTTCATACCTAAACATGACAAATTGTAACAGCAGAGTTGTGCTTAATGTAGACAAATGAAAAAGTATATAGCATTGTGATAACCACATTGTTTGAGTCACTGAAAGATTATAATAATCTGCACTCTGCTGGACAGTGTTGTCTTCATGCCACCGCTTCACAAAAATCTACAACTCTACAATAAACAATAGTAAATGAACAAAAGTAATGTGTTATAACAATATACACCCTTTACTGGTCAGCATTTTCAATTATTATTCAAATTGCTTAAAGAGCATAAGCAAGCATATTAGGAGGCGGAGCAGCTTCATGTTGCAGGTTAATTAGATAGGATAACGAAAAAGTGCTTAAATTTAGAATAACGTATATCAATTGCCCTTTTCCATGCTTTATGTACAAGCACTGAAAGTACTGCATTACTACTCTTAAGGCCATTAAGCAAAGACATGCACATTACCGATGAAAAAACATACACTGCTGAGACCAAGCTTCACAAGCCAAACTAAGTACGTTGCAAATGCAATGTTTATGTACTGCAGAATAACTAGATCATTATGTACTATGATACATTTGTAAATAGTCCCTGTTTTTTATATAAAATTGCCATGAAACCCTGAGACCAAGAGAGCAAACATCATAAGCCATCATAAGTGAGGTTTGCTGTCTTGGTCTCAGGATTCCATGACAATTCTTCTGTTATAAACTATATAGTTCATGCAAATATTATTCTACCAAAACTTTCTGTTAAGTGCTGCCATAGGGCCATAGTCACATGCAGTTCATCTTAAGTGCATTACATCTTTAATGTGTATGCAGGACGGGTCCAAGCTGCACATGTGGGCCATATGTCTGCCCCAAAAGTGAACACACTGCAAACATCAAAAGATCTCAAACGTGAATCACTGTCAAACATGCATATATGTATATACACATTGCATATGGAAGTATTCTTAAATTTCCAAGCATTCCATTATCATGAATATCTTCAAACATGCCATGAAAGAACTAAGTCTCCCATGAGATTGGTAATCTTGTTGGAAATGCTGGTACTCATATTCAAATAAACCATGAAGAACAGTTTTTACTAAATCATAAAGAAATGTCATTTATTTATTTCATATGAACTCATGGTTTATCTCAAAACTTTCAGCATAGGCAAACCTCAATCTCTGGGAAGTAGCAGAATTATGCTTGTTATTTCTGCTCTGCTTCTCACACGCTACATGCCACAATCAGAGATTACTAACCCAGAGCCACCATTCTTTCTCACTTAAAGATTTGTAGCAATGTGCAAAATACTATAGACAAATTTTTTAGGCAGCTTTTTTTTTATTCATTTTTTTTAGTTGGGAGCTCTTTCAGAAAAATAGAGTGAGCACCACTCCCCAAAACTCTCTGTTTTCTATTTCAGTATACATCTAAAACTAATACAAAATGTTAATCACTTATTTAATAGTAAAATATTGAAAACAAATGATAAATCGATGAATAAATCAATTGTTAGGTCATTGGTGAAATTCGAACATGATTTTCTAATGAATTTCTTATTACTATTTGCGTCATTCTTCAATAGTGTTCTGATACCATATACATTCACTGACCACTTTATTAGGAACACATGTGAATCTGTTATTCGTGCTATTATCTAGTCAGCCAATCATGTAGCAGCAATGTAATGCATAAAATCATGCAGATACAGACAAGTTTATGTTCACATCAATCATTAAAATGGGGAAAATATGTGATCTCAGTGATTTTGACCAGGGCATAGTGCTAGATCAGCTGGGAGAATGGCCAGACGGGTTCAAGCTGACAGGAAGGCTACAGTAACTCCAATAACCACTCTTTCAAGTGTGGTGAGCAGAAAAGCATTTCAGAGCTTTCCTGTCGACTAAAACCAGTCTGGACATTCTCAGGTTTCCGCCCGCAGAACCATCGATCACTGGGTGTTTTGTTTTGTATTTCTGAGCCATTCTGTGTATACTCTAGAGACTGTTGTGCATGGAAATCCCATCGGTTTAGGAAATACTCAAATATTAGCACCAATATCCATATCATCACTGAGATCACATTGTTCCCATTCTGATGTTTGATGTGAACATTAACTGAAGCTCTTTGATTTGATGCCTTGCGATGCTGTCACATGATTGGCTGACTGGATAATTATATGAATGAACAGGTGTATAGGAGTTGCTCATGAAGTGATCAGTAAGTGTATATTTAATTCAAATGATAACACAAGCAAGCACCTAATAGAGTATTAATAGTCATCTCATAATGATTAACACTTTATATTGGCTCAATTAATAGAGTTCTCGATGTATTATTAATCTATGCCCTTTCCCTCTACAAAAAGGCTTCTTCAAGCCTTTCAGTGGTTCTTAGCTTTCTAAAGGGGTTGCACTTAGAATCTTTTTGAGTTTCACCATAGGCACAAAGCTGTAGATACACTAGATGGCCAAAAGTATGTGGACACCTGACCATCACACACATATATGCTTGTTGAACGTCTCATTCCAAAACCATGGACATTAATATGGCGTTGCCTCACTTTGCTGTTATAATAACCTCCACTCTTCTGGGAAGGCTTTCCACTAGATTCTGGCTATTAAGCCTCAGAAGCATTAGTGGGGTGCAATCAGTGTTTCTGTTCATCCCAAAGGTGTTCAGTGGTGTTGAGTTCAGGGCTCTTTGCAGGCCACTCAAGTTCTTCCACTCCAACCTTGGCAAACCATTTCTTCATGAAGCCCACTTTGTGCACAGGAACAGGTTAGGCCTCTTAGATCCAGTGAAGGAAAATCTTAACGCTACAGTATACAAAGACATCATATATCAATTGTGTGCCTTCAACTTTGTGAAAACAGTTTGGGGAAGAACCCCATATGGGTGTGCCGGTGAAATGTCCATAAACTTTTGGTGTAGTTTTAGTTGTGTTATTGGTAAAGAAATCAGAATTTTGTATCCTACTGTATGTGAAGCTTGCTAATCTGATATTCTAATTTAGAGATCTTCAATCTTATCAGCAAAGGCCCATTGTGGCTGCAGGCTTTCCTTCCAACCAAATAGCAGTCACACTTGTTTACACTTATTAAGTTGTTCTTGGTCTTCTTTGGACTATTAGGTGAGTCTACTATCACTGGGATGAAAACCTGCAGCGGGTACATTTTACCATTCTGTGAAAGAACCATAATTGAACTCACTTGTAAACTATATGAACTGTAAATACTTTGCTTAAATAGCACTTGTTTGTCTCTGGGCTCAGTGAACCGAGTAGCTCTGGACCAGTAAGGCCCTGAAACTATCAGGCAAAGGAGAGTCGTGCCTAGTGTGTAGGGGGCACAGTGACATGGATACCTCTGCTTGCAGCCATGAATCCGGAAGAAACCCCGCTTTTTAGATATGAGCTGACTGAGGAGACACACAAGGCAAAGGGGCAAAGTGTGAAGGCTGTGAGGGGATGTGGGTCATGGCAGGATACAAGAATTACACTTGTTCTCTTTCTAAGTCTATTATCAGCTAATTAAAAAGAAATTGGTCATTGTTAATTCTTCTGTAGTTTATGAACTAATAAGTAGACAAATATTAAACTGTCTTTTTCTGGAGGTTGGGTTATTTATCACTTTAAAGTGAAAGAAAACATAGGAAACAGAGCTAACATATAAAATGATTCCGATGAATTTTAAATTATTCTGTTAAATTACATTTTCTTTAAAAAAAAAAAAAATCTGACACTGTCATATGATGTCACATTATTTACACTCATTATTCACATGGCATTTCCATTCACATTTAAACTGGCTTCTTTTATGTGCATGATTTCTTAATTTTCGCACACTAATAGCCAACCAAATTTTGTTTCCCTTTATGTTTAACTAAATAATGTTTGTTCGTACAGTTGTATGTTGTAGCCACTTTAGCAGCAGTGCAGCATGTCATCTGATAGGATGACTTCTTAGCAAAATCTAAAAACTGTTTGTTTTTTTTTTCCCATTTATTGAGTCAGAGTTTCTCAATAATCCTGCAGTCAGAGCCACTTCCCTGAGCACTGTAGCTGATGTTAGAAGTCTGTTGATATACTGCTTAGCTCGTAGCTGCTATTTAGATTGCCAACTTCCATGCTAGCGACTCGGTAACTAGCAAAAGAAGGAATTCGTATAACCAATGTTATGAAACTGTTGATATGGCTCTGCTTTTGACTCTGGAAAAAATGTATTTTCAAACAAAATTATTTTTAAGATGTTTCGACATGCACTGATATTCTGCAAAGAAAGACAAGGCTTCATGTATTTTCCAATGTTTTTATGTTTTCTTTCACTTTAACAGAGTTATTAGCTGATAACAGACATTTAGAATCCAAGTGCAGCTTTGTCATAGGAGGACCGACTAATATCCAAATGAGTTGGGTAAAACTGTGATCCAGAGATCACTCATTGCAAATCTTATTAGGCTCCTAAACACTTCACAACTCAAGACACTATCCAGGGATCAGCTACTGGCATAAATGTGGGGTTAAAAGATTAGGTCACAGGACAGGTAATACAATTAGCCAGAAAAGGACAGAGGACAGGTCTCATTAGCAAGCAGGGACAGCATGCAGATATTCCACATGTGACAATCAGTCATTTCAAGCCCTTTTTATAGAAGATTACACATCTACTGAGCACACCAGGCCCAGATGTATCACCTGCAATGCTTAACAACATTAACTGATTAAAATCAGTCTTTATCTACTTTATCAGCATAAAGAAAGATAACATAGTTCATAACACACAGCAAAGCACAGCCAACAAGCTTTATTCATGAGAGAAATCAAAATCCTCTCAAAAACTGGCCACAAACCTTGTGACTCCAGAATTCCTTATATTGTGGAAGAAATGGAAGGATGGCAGATAAATGAGAAAAGGAAATGGACAAGAAGAATAGATGAGTAATGTATGGATTTATAAAACTTTTTGGCAAATTGCATTTACACTATTAAAGGAAAAATCCAACCTGAAAGACTTGCATATTAATCATGATAATTAACATGGTGTCCAAGACCAGTTTTGTAATGAAATTCTGAGTTCCATTTTTTTTTTAGTTAAAACTTCCTTCCTTGATGTGTTGGTCTATTTTCACTTTGGTGAATAAATAATACTCATAATGACCACTTGCTGATAGTGATGCCAGTGGAAATTAGTCCTCACTTCATCTCTACCTAAAGACAGCATTGCAGCAGTGCTTTATTCCTTCAGTGTGTCTAGCTCTCGCACCTCCTCACCTCTACACTCTGCTTAAACAGACAAGTCAGAAAGCTTCAACGTTCATGCTAATATGGCTGCCAAGGGCACCAAGTTTGTCATCATGTAGATTACTAACTAGTCACATTCGAGTGTAATTAAGTGCAACTGCATCATACAGTATAGCTGCATTGCACACTGGTACTTTGAGTCCAATGTTTGTTGTCTCCACTGTTTCTGTGTTGAATTTCTCATTAATATAACTTTGAACATTGCTCAAAAGAAGCTTTGCTCATTTGCTTTTAGGAGCCAACAGCAAAACCTGGCCATTATCACTTATGCTTGCGATTGCTGAAAAATTGTCCCCCTGTGGCACCTGTGTGGCAGACACCCGCTAACTTCTCACAGATATAACACAGAATAAAACATCAACCAACAAAATAAATACATCACAAACATTTCAATATAAACATATCTATTGTGCTTCAGGGTGGAGTTTTTCTTTAAAGCTGTACTGTGCAATTAAAACAAATGAGTTAAACACTTTACATTCTGACAGCTATGATATTTCCATAAAAAAATGCATCTCTACCCAAATGTGCTGACCAACAGCAGCAACAACAGCAACAGCCAGTCAATCATTTTGTGTGTGCACAGCAATTACAAACATACTACATGGAAGCGATGTTGGTAGACTAACAGGAAAGCTAAGCAGTGTATAAAAATGACAGCAAAACAAAATATCAGGAAAACAGGAATGTTAGTAGTGTGAGTAATATGTTAAAAAGCATTCACAGGAAACAACACTGAGCAATGGTAGCACAAATATAACCTGTGCAGTTCCTCTGGGGTTGAAATGTTGTAGCACTTCGGTGTATCTTGTGGCATTTTTTTTGCATTGTGTGTAAAGTTTATCTTTCTTTTAGTGAAAATAATGGCAGTATGTGTGCATGAATGAGCTGTAAATGATGTGTGTTCAGTGTGAGATGGCAGACATGGTGTGTAATTTGGATCTGGACAGCAGCATACCTGTCCCCCGACACATAGAGGGAACTGTAGGGCCGAAGCCCTGACAGCAGCGTGTGGTAGTTGTGAAGAAACTTCTTGGTGTTACGTTGCCGTTGAAGGTGACTGAACAGTAACGTCAATTCTCTGACCCATGAGCAAACATAAATTAAACATATAAAATCATGACAAAAGGAAAAGAAAACATAAAATGAGAGCAAAATGATTAACCAAATACATACTTAAAAAGACAGATTTTTTAGATTTTTTAAAAAATTGCTAAAAAAAACCCTTTAAATAATTTATTTATTCATTTATTTATTTTAAATTTGGGGAAAACTATGCATACATATAACACATTCTGTCTTTTTAAAAAAAAAAATAGTCATAATAAATAATAAATGTTTAATAAATGTTAAAAATGAATGTGAACATAAGGATATAATAGCATTGAGGATATGTAAAAATGTTTAAAAAAAAATTAAAGAACAAAGCATCAGGGCTAGGTGACATTAAAATCAAGCAACAGTTTATTAAGGGTCCTAATAAATAAAGGTCTGTTCAGGTCCTTTCAGGAAGTCAACTAGACTAAACAGAAATGCACTGAGTAATTCTGAACTAATCTGGGGCAAAAAACACCCTGTAATTAAAAATAAAATGAAATAGTTAATAATTAAGATGACTCAGTGTTGTTCAGTTGATGTCTTTTGTTCAGTGGAAGACAAAAAAATAATTAACCTTTCACCAAAACAGCAATAAATATAAAAAAGGATAAAAATATTTAAAAAATATATATAAAAAATAAAATATAAATAAGGATACATGAAGAAATCACCTTTCACTCTCGTCTAAAATTCAGTTAATGATTGGGTCAAAGTATTGACTTTAATAATATCAAAATTAGACTCTTTACAAGTGTTTGGGTGAATAACATTCAATTAATATTCAATCTACTGCCCTAAACACTACCTGTCAGCATTTTGGGGCCACTGCATAAAAATACAAAGTGATTATGATCCTCTTCTAAAAGGCATTATTTTATCATTATTATTATTATTATTATTATTATTAATAATAATAATAATAATAATAATAATAGTAAATTTTAACCAAATAATTTCAGAGCTATTGAGATTTCGAAAAAAAAAAATCTTTCAAACATCACGGCATATTAAACAGATAACCAAAGTATAAAATAAATGTTCACCATAAAGCTGTTAATCTGATGCAGTGGCTCCAAAAATATATAACAGGCTGGTGTTAGTCTCTCATTTCTGGTGTATGAAAATACCATGAAATTAATAATAACAATTTTTTTTTTTTTTTTAAAGATTGGATTGGCAGTAATGTTTATTATGTGGGCCTGTTACCTTAGTGTTCAAAACCTGCTCTGAAAGGAGTGAATCGTTTATAGGGCTTCTACATGAGACGGTTCAATTTGCACAACAAACAAACAGCAAGCTCTGGTTTTAGATGGCTGGGTTAGCAGAGACCGTGCTTACCTGAAGGATGGGAGCATACTGTCATAGAAGTACCAGGTAGCTGTGAGATATGAATGACGAGCATCTGTAGAATAGAGACGCCACGCAGCCTAGCAAACACAGACACACACAGAAACACATCTACAGGACCTGACTTTAAAGACTGTAAAAATGATCTCTGTGTGAAATTCATCCGGCATGGATTTGTTTCTGAGTAGTTCATCACCTGTATGAGGGTGGCTGCCGGAGTTCTCCTCTTCTCAAAGTGTTTCTGTCTGTGCTGCTCCTGTACCTTCAGTGCAAAACCTGAACCAAGGATTCCCTTGGAGGAGAACACACAGGTATTACACTGTAGATTTTACAGTAATTTACTGGCAACCTGAGTCACCTACAAAGTACTGTATAATATACAATAAACAACTGTAAAACATATTTACATATTGTATAGTATAAAATGACACACAACCCATTACATTTGCTCAACACAAGATACTGAGCTGAAGGGTCTTGCTCAAGGACCCAGTCAAGGTAGTTTGGTGGTGCTGGGATTTGAACAGTGTTGGGTGTAATGCGTTACTGTAATTAGATTCCATTTCCCTGTAAAAAGTAATGCAAGGGATTACTCTTTATTTTCCAATAATTTAATTACAGTTACTTTTTAAATAAAATGCAAAACTCTCATTACATACAGAATGTCAATAATATTAAACAATAAATAAACAAATAATAAATAATAAAACTAAATTTAAAGTCCAATGATTGCTCTCCCTTTAAATTTGATGATAAATCTAATATGCCTGCGCACTTTAAGAGAGCAGATGCTGCATTCTTGTGAAAGGATGGCAGAAGCTACGATTGGCTGTTTTGCTAAGTGGAAATATTCTCATTATTTTGAATTTATGACACATTCAGACAAGAATATCATTCTAAAATGTACGTTATATCCTGGGGGCAAAAACATATCAACTTCTCTGAGTAGCTCCAGTAATTTATTAAAGCACTTGTCATGGCAACATTGTCCTGTTAAAGTTGAGGCGAATTCACCAACAATGAAAAATGATTTGAAAGAACTTATTTCAATGGCAATTTAATGTATGAAGTAATTAGTTTTTAATATTTTTTTTTTAGACAGAGTAGTTACTAAAGTAATCTGATTACAGTATTAAAAAGTAACTAGTAATTAATAACTTTTTTGGCGTAACTTACCCATCACTGGATTTAAACACATGACCTTCTTATCTGTGACATGAAACCTTAACCACTGTGCCACCACAACTTGCACAACAAGCATGCATCAATTCAACGCAAATGCATTTTAGTGGAGTTAATTCAGTGGTAGAAGTATTTGAATTACTGCAAGATAGTTGCAGTGTTGTGTGTTTGTAGTGGCTCAGTGGATAAGGCTTTGAGTCACAGAATGGAAGGTCCAGCACCTCCAAGCTGTCATGGTTGAGCAAGACCCTTAACCTTCAGCTCAGTTGTATCCTGCATCAGCCAAATAAGCAACTATACTGGGTTATGTGTTATTTTATACAACATTAAGCTATTGCAGTACTTTAATGTAAATATGTTTTGCAATTCAGCTTGCCTGTAAATTACAGTTTGTTTGTTTTTTACAGTGTAGCATCAGTGATGGATAAAAGGTGTATAGGCAGTGGAGTGACAGGTGCACTTACTGCAGGCAGGGCAAAAAAAGAGACCCCCAACAGGGCGAAGCCAGCTGCTAGAAGCCGACCGAGCCATGTATGTGGAGTCTTGTCACCATAACCAATTGTGGTGAGGGTAATCTGGAAAGCAGACACTGAGGATAAGAAGTCAGCGAGCAGATATCCTTGTTCTAATGCTTCTTGAGAGCCACTATTCTCAAAGTGCAGAGAATTATCTCGAGTACACATTATGGCTCAACAATGTACTCACAGTTCCCCACCAGAGGGAGTCTGCATAGGTAGAGAACTCTGTGTTGTGGTCTTTTTCAGCCAAATAGACCAAAAATGAGGCAAATATCAGTACCAGGAAGCCAATGTACCACGCTGTGACAAGCTCCTAAAACAACAGACGATAAAGTATTTAGTACTAAATACCATAAAGGTACAGAGTAATTTTCATACAATCAGAGATTCTGTGTGCAAACACTATTCTTCTAACTTCAATGTACATGTTGATTATTACTTGGTAAAATGAACTGGTCATTTGGGAACAACTATAGTCTTAAGAAGAAAGTTGCCAGGACCGGTTCTTTAGAGTGACGTCATATACAAACCATTGTAGGTTTCATGAAGAAATGTTTGACTGATGGATCTTAAACCATTTTTGTTAGCGCCACTGTAAAAATTTTCCAGTAATGTTACCATTACGCGGAAGGATTTTTGTGGTGAAAAATAATTTTTCTGCTTAGAGCTAAAAAATAATAGCCTGAAATGTTTTTTAAGGAACTAAAATGGTCTAAAAATGCTTTCTGGCACCTTTATTCTTAACTGTGTATATGCTCCAAAGAAACTGGAATGAGGTTAAGGGAAATTTTAACTCCATGTGTATGCGTGTGTGTATGTACCTTGCTGTGTGCATACACTACAGAGCCCAGTAGTTTCCAGGTGCCGCCTCGGCGGTCCATGCGCACCATTCGCAGAATCTGCAGGAAGCGCATACTACGTAGAGCCGATGTGGCAAAGATGTTCCCTTGTGTTCCCGCCGCTATCACAGCCACTGACGCCACAAACACTATAAAGTCTAGGAGCAAATAAACATGGGGCAAACACATACACACACAGTAAGCAGGGTCAAGACTTTCAGAGTCAAGTGTGAAAACTCATAATCCGAGACAAACACAGGCTTTACCTATAATGCAGAAGGGTTTCCTGGCAAAACGGAGACGCCCCTGACATCCTCGGTAGCGACAGCAGCAGCCAGCTGCCCATACCCTCACAATGTACTCTAAGCCAAACACCACGATCATCACAAACTCCTGTAGGACACACAGCAAACAGGAAGCCTTCAGTGTACAGGTTTTTTCTCTTCTCTTAAAAATCTGTAGGTTACAGTATAAAATATTGGAAAACTGCCAAATCTGTGCGATTTTAACAACTAGGCCCTGGGATGTGTTTTTTTTTGTTTTTTTTTAAGTCATCACCATCTCAGCACTGAAAAGGAAATTGAGAATTTAATTATTTAAAAACAAAAAAAACAAACAAAGAAAAAAACAGCTAATTTATATTTTTAAAAGTACAATGCAATCACTAAATACAGAAAAATCCTATGAGTGAATAGCAGTAAATGCTGCATCCTGTATTCTCCAACCTTCCGGAGAATACAAACACTGATAAATAATTTTAGCTGACGATATATCACTTGTATTATTTACTGAAATGTTACCAGGAAAAACATCTTGAGATACAGCTGTTACTTTTCAACTGCATCTGGCTTCTGTAAGCTGTAATCATCAAGATTAAAACAACAAAAAAAAAAGGCTTGAAATATTTCACTTTATGTGTAATGAATCTAGAATATATGAAAGTTCCACTTTTTGAATTAAATTACAGAAAGAAAAATTACTTTTCCATGATATTCTAATGTTTTTGAGATGCACGTGTACAGTATAGGCCTACTAATGACCCAATAAGGTAACTGCTTTGTTACATTACAGAGAGTGAGAAAGTGAGAAGCTTCCATTGCCCCCCTGAAAAGCACTTCATAATGGCTGAATGGATATTATTGCTGTTAAGATTACTGGCTCAAGACACCTGAATCCTGTGCTGCGCTTACACTGCTCTTTCTGTGTGCAAAGAGCCCATGGGAAAACAAGATGTGAACATAATGTGTCCACAAGGAAACGTGACACTGAACTGCCCATCTAGCAACCAGCCAATCAGCCAATCAGTCTAAAACACCCAAGCTTAAGGCGTTACTGCAGGCGATAAAGAAAAGAAAATAGCAAAAGCGTTTCCACAAAGTTTTTTGGTGCAACAAAACACTTCTTTCCTTTTAAAGAATGCCTTGTTTATGCTTACTGAGTAACAAAAGTTACATGATAATGCACTTAGTAAAAAATGATGTGCTGCAAAAAAGAGGTGCAACCAAGGCATATTCCATACTGCTTGCTAATTACAAATGCCTCCTCTTCACCCTGTTTTAGGACACACCTTTAAAATGACACGCAAAAGGTATATATATATTGTTATTAGATGGAATGTTCCACAGAAACGCCTTCTCACATATTTAAAACGACATTCATTTGCATTGTTGGATTTGGAAGCAATAATGGGAAAGTAAGTAGAAAACAGCTAGACCAATACCAACTTTAGCGACAAAACAGGATCTTTACTTCTGACAAATGGACAGACAAATGTCTTCTTAAGGTAAGACAAGCTGCAGGCAATGTTATGACATATGGTTAAATCTTTTTACTGGTTAAAGGCATTATATAAGATCACACGTTTTATGATTTAGTATTTGTAACAATAAAGTGCAAAAAAAAAATGGGAACTCAATTGAGTTGTGCATCCATTGAGTGAGACTTTACAGGCAACACAAAACCCACCAGCTCTGTCGACATGGTGGTTTACACACAAAAGGCCAATCAGATATTTCAACAAATATTTCGCTGAATGCTTTACTCTGCTTTTATGTTGTTAGCCTGTGCTATATTTCCAATTTTTGTTTTTGTGAAAAATTATTCAGTAACATTTTACAATAGCAGTACATTAATAATCATGCACTAATACCTGAACTGATACTTAAATATGAACTAATGATGAGTTAAGGCATGTACTAATCACAAACTAATGAAGAGTTAACCACAACTACAACA
Organism: Ictalurus furcatus; assembly: GCF_023375685.1. Classification (NCBI taxonomy): domain Eukaryota; kingdom Metazoa; phylum Chordata; class Actinopteri; order Siluriformes; family Ictaluridae; genus Ictalurus; species Ictalurus furcatus. The sequence continues at coordinate 14,209,397 of NC_071278.1, forward strand.
TGAGTCAACATGAATTCATGCTTGAATAACACCCACTTTACATACTGCAGCTATGTACACAAACATCACTGGATGGTGCTGGATTACTTTCATAATTTACATCGATCCTCCTTATCGGACGTAGAAAGACACACTAATAATAAACACCAGTAATTTCATCTCAACGCCATACAGTGATGTTTGTGTATGCAGCTGTATATGGCTAATTATATACACAATTTGCATGTTTGATTTAGTTTACCCCTACGTGTTAATTAATACATAAGCTAACAAGCATGTACTAACATAGTTCAGGTGGTCGCTATTCATGCATGAATTCATAAGTCTCACTTTGAGGTTAAGGTTAGCTTTTCTTTAGTTCATGATTAGTACATGCCTTAACTCATCATTAGTTCATAATTAAGTAAGTATTAATTCAGGTATTAGTGCATGATTATTCATGTACTGTTATTGTAAAGTGTTACCGAATAATTCCTGAACATTTATGGTGGATTTTTTTTTTTCCATCTTTGTGGCACTAACAAAAACAGTTCCATCAATCAAAAGGTTATTTAGGAAAGCAAAAAATGTTCTTGGCATCACTGTAATTAATTAATCTCGGATTCCCTAATTAATGAATCACTAATCTATATATCTACAGGAGCTGCCCGTCTATCTATCTATCTATCTATCTGGTTAGTTAGTTCCGTGTGGCATCGTGGAACAGTGGCTAGTGTTTATACTTCACAGCTCCAGGTTTGATCCTGAGATCAGGTTACTGTCTGTTTTTCTGAGTTTCACATATTCTCATGTGTCTGCTTTGGTTTCCTCCAAGTTCTCCAGTTTCTGTCCACCTCCCAAAAACATGCTGTTAAATTAGCTATGCGAAATTGCTCCTACAGTAGGTGTGAATGAGTGTGAGTGTGTGTGTGTGTGTGTGTGTGCACATGCGCATGCATGTGTGTATAGAGTAATGCTCTGTCAAGGGTGTATTTCTGCCTCACGCCCAATGTTCCTGGGATAGGCTCTGGATGCATGCAGCGACTGTGACCAAGATAAAGCAGTTACTAAAGATGAGTGCCTGCATGAATGAATGAATGAATGAATGAATAACCACCACAGTACTGTATGTTGCTTATGTTTCTTTAATTGTAAGCATTGGAAAGTGGATATTGCTAAAATATGCACGTGTATAATGAGGCATTTGGACTTCTTACCAAGATGAAGAGGCCCTGGTTGGCAGTTTCCTGATGGGTTGGAATGGTGGAGAAGACGGAGAGCACCAGACAGCTGAACACCAGGAGGAAACTGCAATACAGACACACACACACACACAAAGACCAAGGGGAGGTTAATGCTTACAAATGACCACAAGGACAAGATGTGGTTTCACTCTAAAATATCAACACAATCATTTACTGTCTTTTTCACTCTTTAAGGCTCTTGGATTACTTCACATGAATAAATGAAAGTATAAAATAAACCAACATATTACACATTACACAGAGGCATAAGAGGGACTCAGATGAAACCCTGAGAAATGATCCCTCAGTACTGGTTCTGCGCATTTGGCTGAGCCCTTGAATCCGAGCTGGCACTGAGCTCCACACACAGGTGCTCACAATCACCACTGCCACGGACCTCAGTGGAAATGCCCAGCATGCTTGCGTGGGAAATAGACGACTAACAGAAGAAATTAGATCCCCAGATCTTGGCCAAAGCTGTGCCATGTGTAACAGGGGTTGTGTTTTTTTATTAGCACGACACACTTGGCTGAGTTCTGCATGTTTGTGTGGACTGTTGTGTGAAATCATCTAATGGAGGTGTAACTGACTCTGTTCCATTCACTGCTGCAATGATCAGAGTGTGCTATGTAACTAAAATGCTTATCCAGATATCATATCCTTATCATTTTCTGTGGTGTAATTTATTTAGAATTTTAGAATGTACTTAAAAAGAGGCAGTCATCACTATGTATGCATTTATTTTGAAAACATTTTTAAAAAACAGTTTTATTGTGATACACACAAGTCAGATTTTTGCATAACTGTTTATCAAAGTAATATTATGCGAAAGAAAACACTATTCGCATGTACATCAACTGCATATTTTCCATTTTACAAACAAATCACTTTGAGATAAACATAATCCAAGGAAAATTTTAGAAAAAATTATAACATAAAAATACAAATTAAACTCTACCATCATTAAAAAAATGAGCAAGAATTATTACAAACATTAAGGACACGCATACACAGGGAAGAGGCGGGATTCGAACCCCCAACCACAGAGGTGCAAGGTAAACATAAATTAACATGAACTAATAAGCTGGCGCAAGTGCAAATTTTTATCATGAAGCTGCTGAAGACTGCAGGGGATCTCTGAGGAACATGCAGCATGCGGTGGAGGTTACCAGACTGCTCCAGGTGTTTCCAGCTGAAGTCCCCTAAAACAAAGACTACACCGATGGATCAGAGCAGTAACGATTGATATGTTGTTATAACCACACAAACAATGGTGAAATTCTGATCTTTAATTACAACCCCATTTCCGAAAAAGTTGGGACAGTATGGAAAATGCAAAAAAACAAACAAAGAGTCATTTGAAAATTCAATTCACCCTCTACTATATTGAAAACTCATCATTATTTGATGTTTTACTTTGTGAATTGAATTTATTTTTGAAAATATACACTCATTTCAAATCTGATGACTGCAACACATGCCAAAAAAGTTGGGACAGTCGACTGTTTACCACTGTGTAACATCAGCTTTTCTTTTAATAACACTAAAGAGTTTGGACGCTGAGTGAAGACACCAGGTGGTTAAGTTTAGCAAGAGGAATTTTCCCCCATTCATCCATTATGCATTTCTTCAGCTGCGCAACTGTACGGGGCCTTCGTTACCTTATTTTGTGCTTCATAATGCACCACACATTCTCAATCGGAGACAGGTCAGGACTGCAAGCAGGCCATGCTCGCACCCGCACTCTCTGCTTACGCAACCATGCGCTGGTAATCCGAGCAGAATGTGGTTTGCCGTTGTCCTGCTCTGGATGGCAGCATATGTTGATCCAAAATGTGTACATATCTTTCTGCATTAATGCTGCCCTCACAGATGTGCAAGTTACCCATGCCATGGGCACTCACACACCCCCATACCATGACAGACACTGGCTTTTGGACCTGACGCTGATAACAGCTTGGATGGTCCTTTCCTCTTTGGCCCGGAGAACATGACGGCTGTTTTGTCCAAAAACTATTTGAAATGTCGACTCGTCGGACCACAAAACATGACTGCCTCACCTGTTTCACATCACCTTCTTATTTCAACTTGTCACATCGCTATTAGTCCTAAATTGTCCCGTTCCAACTTTTTTGGAACATGTTGCCTGCATCAATTTCAAAAGAAACTTTTACCTTCAAAGAACTATGCAGTTGATTAGATAAAACATCAAATACCTTATATGTTTTTTGTTTAAATACAAGTCAAAGTACATTTACAAATCACTCCTCTTTGTTTTGATTAGCATTTTCCATACTGTTCAAACTTTTTCGGAATTAGGGTTGTACCTGGAACCGTAAATAACAGAAACACCAGGTAAACCAGAAGGACAGGTTGAGTGTAAACCCTGAGGCAGCTTTGAAGTTAAATGACAGTGAACCATATTACCTGATATGACCACCAATACAGTTATCGTCCTCGATACACATGAAGGTTATGAAAGAGCCTGAAGTCACTAGTTATTACTTTACCATGAGGAATAAGTCTAAAAAAAGCAAACAAACAAAAAACAATTCTAATCAATAAAATGAATGCAGGATCTTGTCTTATGTCTTCCATAAAAACGAGCGGATTCACAAACGTTCAGTTTCAGTTTCATTTTAGTTACACCAGTGAACATTAAACTTTTCAAATATTTGGCCCATTATTAAATGTGAACAATATTATGCCTATTTATTGAAATCATAGAGCATTTTATTCCTGAACTTTTACACTGACAAAAATGTAGGCTTATAAATAAGGTCCAATTTGACCTTATTTACAAATCTACTTATTAAGGTTAATAAGGTTTGGGTTAAACCCATTTAATTCAAGTGACCAATCAAAAAGGCTAATGACTATAAGAACTCAACAATGAAAACAACTTTATTGATGGTAGGTTGTGATTTCCACCAGTGTAACTAAAATCAGACCCTCTGGCTGTGCTTCACGGACCCCTGGGTATGCTTCCCAGACCCCACTTTGAGAACCACTGGCTTATAAAAATGCATTACACTATCGCGGTCCAAAATAATAATATAAAAGAACATTAAGACACATCTCAACTTTCTCTAATAATTACTACATATCCCCCTCCTGGGCATAAAAAAAAAAATGGGCCAAGCCCCAAATGGCAAATTATTAGGCTTTTAATTGTCTTAACAATTAATCATTGGTCAGGAAATTAATAAGAATAAAACAAATAGATAAAGTAACTTATTATGGGATAGCTTTTCAATTTAATTTCTTTAAATGTTTAAGCCTTGTGGATAAACATTTGGGTAGACATCTTTTTATTTATTTATTATTGTTATTTATTTTTAATAAAACTTGTGTTTGTTTCAATTTTATATCAAAATTTTTATCATTGTCATTATTAAAACATTTTATTTAACACAGGAAGTCTCAGGAGTGCAACTGTTTAATTCTTGTTAATTTTCTGAACAATAATTTATTGTTAAGACCATTAAAAGCTTAATATTTTGCCATTTTGGGCTTGGCGTTTCTTTTTTTGTTGTTTTATTGGTTTTTTTGCCCAGGAGTGTATATTCCTCATAGAAATGAATATTTCATAGCAGAAATCAGAGCACATAAACCAACTGCTGTCCACTTGTCAAACTACAGATTTCTGTATAGCTGCATCAGCATCACTCTACACGCAAAGAAGAGAAAACAAGGCTTAAAAGGCTACTGGCAAAAATAGCGATTTATCACTGTGTGTGTTTGAGTACGTGTCTGACCACATCACAAGATTAGACCATCATGCACTGGCTCTACACACACACATTCTTTTCTTCCGCTGACTTTCACTTCCCTGCTCAGCCTATCTCATTAGTTCCTAACAGATATTTGGTAAAATGATCCAAGAAAGACAATAGGAGACCTGAATCAGCAGAAATCCGACTGGATAGAGGAAGAAGGGCCTCAAAGCAGATCAGGTTCTGATCAGGTTCACATTTCAACTAAGTGGCAAATTTTAGTCATATTCTCTGATCTTTCTCAGGGATAAAAAAAAAAAAAAAATACCAATTGAAAAAAAAGCAGAAATTAAATCTTCAAAATCAGCAAAATGATGGTCTCTGGAGGTCAAAGGGAGTAGATTTTCAGACTCCTGCAAACAAGCACAAGGCCTGGCTGTAAGTCATATCAATATTTCTGTCTCTTACAATTCTAATGATAATGTTGATGATGATGATGATGATGATGGTGGTGGTGACGATAAAGACGATAAGGTTCTGAGGTATAACTTGAACAAGAAAGTGTCCTCAGTGTTTATGACAAACTCAATCACACGTACTCTTATTTTTTTTTGTAATCGAGTGTGACACTAGAATAAGAGAGTGAGAACTCCCAATTCCTTTGTGTACACAACCTGGGATCTCATTCATACACACGCTTCCACATATAAAATGTGATTTCTTGTTCTTCTTGTGCGTGAGGATGCATATTTGCTTGTGCAGGATGTGTGCATATTTACACCCACACTAGAAACCTCTAGTGGTAGAAAAGTGTAGTCTTGTTTAAACTGAATATGAGGAACTCTCCTCACACTTATTGTCAATAACATCAGCATAGCTGACAGAGTGATTACTGACTTCGGGGCTCACAGCAAAGCGGGGACAGGTAACAGATGAAACTTACTTAAAAAGTAAAATCATATAAAAGGTACAACTAAAGATTGATTGGGATGATGCCTTGCTTGAGAGATTTACATTTACATTTAGTCATTTAGCAGACGCTTTTATCCAAAGTGACTTACAAATGAGGAAATACAAGCAAGGCGATATATCAAGCGGAGAACAATACGAGTAGTGCTACCATACAAGATCTATTAATTGAGTTCTAGAAAAGCAAAGTGCGCAGAGTTGAGGTGTAAGAGCCAGAGTAAGTTTTTTTTTTTTTTAAATTATTTAAATAATGTGGGCTTGCCATTTTAGGGGTTAGTTAAGTGCTCATGGAAGAGGTGGGTCTTTAGCTGTTTTTTGAAAATAGTGACAGATTCTGCGGTCCGGATTGAGGTTGGAAGTTCATTCCACCACTGAGGGACAGTTAGTTTGAAGATTCTGGAAAAGGACCTTCAAACTAAGGTATTGCTCAGAGAACGTGTTGTTAAAGAGTGTTGAATTCTTATTGCTGAGAGTGATGAGTGGCTCAACAGTCGATTTAGTTTGCAATATTATTTAGCAGTATTCTAGAGTTTTTAACCATAGGCACATTTCAATAAGGAATTGGAGAGAGACCATCCATTTTCCAACCAACTGTGAGCCAAATAATGACACCGCTTACATGCATTCATTTCATATCATATATATTATCATATCAGTACATTACATTTTAAATACAGCAGTTGAAAAGACAACAGTAATGAGGGATTTTCATGAAACTAAAAAAAAAGTATTTATTTCGCATACAAACCACTCGTTAAAGTGTCAAATAAACCATTTTTGGATTTACTCAACCAGCGTGTACCTCGAAATTTCAAGGATCTAAACAGATTCTGTATGGAGGAATGGTCTCCGATCCCTTGCCATGTATTCTCCAACCTCATCGGGTGTTATAGGAGAAGACTCAGAGCTGTTATCTTAGCAAAGGGAGGTAGCACAAAATATTGACTAAAAGCGTGCCAATAATTGTTGCACAGCTATATTTTTGGGATAAACCTGTTTTGTTTGCAATTGTTTGATATCCATGCCAGCGGAGTATTTGTGAGAATTTTGAACAAAAGATTACAAAGTTAAACAATAATGACAATTTTTCACAGCCTTCTTTGCTCATATTTACCAAGGGTGCCAGTATATACGGGAAATGCACAGTATATTGGTTATATACTGATAGAGATGTTCTTCATAAATGATATGCACATTACAAACATTACACACTGAAAGCACAGCATTATAATTAATTATTTCATAGAGAATGTACAGTGGAATGTACTTTATTGCATTTTAACCGTCAAATAAATAAGGAAAAAAGGAAAAGAATTACGAAAAGCATTTAAGAACCTATTAAATCATCCTCACTCAGATAATAATGGAACTAGTGTACTTGTTTGGTGAAGCAGTTACTGTAAGCTTATATATAAATGACTCATAACCAGTGATGGCATCAAATGTAAAACAAATGTGTGTGGTGTGTTATAAGCGCCTGATGATTCATTTCAGCTTTTAGAGTCAATTACATTATCCAATATATATATGAAATGAGATATTTGTTACATTGAACATTTCATTAGCATTTCTCTTTTCACATATACATATTCTTTCCTTTTTTATATTTTCGAATTCTAAACTTGATCCCATTTTTTTGAAGTTTAACCAAAAATCTTAATACAGGGTGTTCAAAAACATCTGCCTGGCATGGTGCCAAACCATCACAGGTCACAGTAACACACGCTTTCACACACTACGGACAATTTGGAAATGCCTTCAGTGCATGTCTTTGGACTGGGGGAGGAGACCGGAGTACCCGGAGGAAACCCCTGAAGCATGGGGAAAACATGCACACTCCACACACAAGATGGAGGTGTATTCCTTTCCAAGGAAGTCTAATATATAGCGTGTACTACCTGCAGAATTAAAAAGGTGGTCCAGGTTGTCCACATTGATACCTTTATATTAATATTAGCAAATCTAAAGGTAGTTCTGTCTTTTGTTTCTTGAAAGCAGTGCAGCTCTCAGCTCTCGAACAATTATTAATGTACAAAAACTCATCGTACATGTGAGGAGAGACACGGGACATTTGTCTAAATATGCTGGATGATGAATAGGGTTTTACATAGTGCTTAGCTGGACAATTTATCCAGGCATGATCGATGAGGGGGTAAACAGATGTGCTGAAACATATTCGTCCTGTGTTTTACATGAAAGTGCACAAGTATCGCACACACGAGAGAGAGAGAGAGAGAGAGAGAGCGAGAGAGAGAGGTTTTGTCTTGGTAGGGGAAAGATGGTAACAGTAGAAAGTCCTATAAATAGCACCTGCAGACCTTAAATAGCGATAGGCAGCAAATTTATCCAGGCACACACCAGAGCTCCTGCTTTACTAATCCCTGCTGAGCAAAGTCCTTGGGGACTGTCAACTTCTCCAACGCAAGCAAGACCCAAAATACAGGAAGAAAAATAAAGAGCATGCCATAGCAAAGAGTGGCAGAATTCATTATTAAAGGCCTTCACGGACCCATGAGAGAAAACAAATATTACTACATCCTAATAAATCAGGTAAGTATTAAAATGCTGAACAGCCATGACACTGGGTTAGAGAACGTAAGCTTAATAGTCACAGAAGACTGAAAAGCACAGCAATAAATGACAAGTTTTCAAAAACAATTCACATGTAGGCAAAATATTAGACCACTAGTCCTCTGTGGTGGATCAATTCTAGGGCTGCAACTAACGATTATTTTGATAATCGATTGATCTGTCGATTATTTCTTCGATTAATCGATTAGTTGGGTTAAAAGACCAAGTTTTATTTTCTGTATTTTTTTTTTTTCTTCAAACAACTTTATTTCACATTCGGCCCAATGTTGTCCTTCAAACATTGTGCAAATGCTATGAAAAAGGCTACCACTTTCACTGATGTTGAGCTACTCGGTGTGGACTGGTTTTATGTCACATAAAATCTCAATAAAACATACAAAATAATGATTTTTAAAAAGCACCTTTCAGGAAAAGAAGCATCATGCATCATTTCCTATTTTCTTTTTTTTGTCAGAAAAACCACTACATCCTGGTCAGGGTGATTATGGATCAGGAGCCTAACAGGGGAACACTGGGCGCAATGCAGGCATACCCCAAGACAGGGAGAACCTGGAGAAAACCCAAGCAGACAAGGGGAGAACATGCACAGAAACTTGTAACAGTAACCCAGGCTCAGTATTGAACTAGAGATCCCAGAGCTGTTAGGCTTCATCACTGCAGAAGAAGCAAATCAATGGTATAATGGGTATTTAAAGTAAACATTTAAAGAGTAAAATATAAGCAAACTGAATTTACCGTTTTTTCTAGATGTTTCCACACTTGCAAATTCACAACAATTGGCACCTTAATTTATATGTTACAGGTTAAGACTGTAATTGGTGGAAGGTTAGCATTTTTTACCATTTCTTAGAACTTAATTTGTATGAAATCAATTAAATTCCAACCACAACTGTCTTGTTCATTTGAATTCACATGAATTTTTGCGTAAAATCAGATTTTGTTTTAATGAGGTTAGGCAGTACTTGTGGTTGATGTTTCCATAGAAATTGGCTACGGATTTAATTGAATGTTAAATTAAATAAATAAATATACAAAATACAAGAACATGACTGACTGGAGTCAGTCCAAAAGAAAAACGTATTTGAGTCACGATTGTTGGATAAAGTGATGTACAATAACTTTCCACCTCTCTCAGTAGCTACTACAGATTATTCAGTAACTGCAGTGAAATTAATCGAAGAGGAATTTAGTTACAACAGTACAGATTGTAAATCTGGACCAACTGTCAGGTTAAACCAATTATGAAAAGACCATTCCTTCCAGCTGTTAAAAATAAATAAATAAATAAATAAATAAATAAATAAATCTATGAGTGTTTTGTACTTAACCACGCCCATACATTCAAACCCCTACGAACGCACAAATACGCAGTGGCCTTCTTCACATCTATACAGCAATCTGGAAGGGCTCACTCACTCCAGCATGCAGCTCTGATGGGAAAGGGCAGGGTACACAATCGTAGGCTATTGTGGCACAGTGTTGTATGGTTGATATTTGCTGAGGTGGCTGAGTAGAGCGGGAGAGGGGCTGTAAGCATGGTTAATTGTTTCGTGGAAGGTGCTGAGAGGCTTGACATTTCCAGACAATATCATTACTGTGCACAGACAATTATAAGCAAGCTTTAACTCAGGCACCATAAGCACCATTCAGCACAAACAAACTGTCATTGGCCTAAACTTCACAAATTTACCACCAGTGCACAACATGTACCCAAGGCAGATGTATGCAAGCACACACATACAGTACTGTGCAAAAGTCTTAAGCACCCTATTTTTTGTACAAACTTTGTTTGTATAATTTCGACATTATCGAGTCAGTACAAAAAACATTGTAGATTTCCAAACATTCGTTTTCCAGCACAAAATTAAATGTGACAGAAAAATGTTTGCATGTTAGTAAAGAAAGCAGCTTATTACATTAGAGACACTTTTCAAACAAAATACACAATGAAGGCTGCTGGGTTTTGCTGCAAATATAAGAAGCGAGTGCAACAATCAAAGAAGAACCGTGACTGGTTCTGCAAAATGCTCAGTAAAACTTACCAGTTATTTTCCAGTACCCGAGAATATTTTTTTTTGGTAAGTATTTTTTTCAAATATTGACTTTTTTATGTAGAAACATTTAATTTCATTATTTTCCCATTGCATTCCTTGGCATGTGCCTAAGACTTTTGCACATTTATATATATAATATCAGTCAGAACATTAGAGCCACTGACAGGTGAAGTGAATAACATTGATTATCTGGTTACAGTGGCACCTGTCATGGAGTGGGATATATTAGGCAGCAAGTAAACAGTGAATTCTCAATGTTTTGGAAGCAGGAAAAATGAGCACGCATATGAATCTGAGTGACTTTGACATGGGCCAAATTGTGTTGGCTAGAGGACTGCATCAGAGCATCTCCAAAACAGCAGGTCTTTTGGGATGTTCCAGGCATGCAGTGTTTAGAACCTACCAAAAGTGGTCCAAAGAAGGAGACAGGGTCATGGGCACCCAAGACTCATTGATGCGCTTGGGTTGTGAAGGCTAGCCCGTCTGGTCCGATCCCACAGAAGAGCTACTGTAGCAGAAACTGCTGAAAAAATTAATTCTGACTATGATAGAAAGGTGTCAGAACACACTGCATTACAGCTTGCTGTGTATGGGGCTTCCTAGCTGCAGACCGGTCAGAGTGCCCATGCTGACCCCTGTCCACCACCAAAAGCACCTAAAATAGGCACGGGCATCAGATCTGGACCATGGAGCAATGGAAGAAGGTGGCGTGGTCTGATGAAGCACGTTTTCTTTGACATCATGTAGACGGCCATGTCACTTACCTGGGGAAGAAATGATATCAGGATGCACTATGGAAAGAAGGCAAGCTGGCGGGCGGAGACAGTGTGATGCTCTGGGTAATGTTCTGCTGGGAAATCTTGGGTCCTGACATTCACGTGGATGTTACTTTAAAAAACGTACCACCTACCTAAACAATGTTGCAGACCAAGTACACCCCTTCATGGCAACAATATTCCCTAATGACAGCGGCTTCTTTCAGCAGGATAATGAGTCCTACCACACTGAAAAAATTGTTCAGGAACGGTTTGAGGAACATGACAGAGTTCATGGTGTTGATTTGCCCTCCAAATTCCCCAGATCTCAATCTGATCGAGTATCTGTGGGATGTGCTGGACAAAAACAAGTCCGATTCACGGAGGCCCCCACCTCACAACTTACAGAACTTCAAGGATCTGCTGCTAACGTTTTGGGGAGTCCATGTCTCGACGGGTCAGAGCTGTTCTGGTGCCACAAGGGGGACCTAAACAATATTACGCAGGTGGGTTTAATATTATGGCTGATTGGTGTGTGTGTGTGTGTGTGTGTGTGTATGAAAAAAAACACACACTAACAAGCACCCTGCGACACATACTCTATTGCCCTTGCTAAAGCATTTATGTGCTGACATTTCACCACTCAATGCACTGCTAACCTCACTCTTAAAAAAACCCCAGACCATTGCAAAATATAATGCTTTTATTTACACATGGGGCAAAAAGAAAAAGTGAAGTCAGGGCCTCTGGGCTATGGCTCTGTAAAAATGTGTGAGGGAAGCAAGGGAGCTGATTGAAGCCATACTCGTTTATAATGCGTTCTCCCTCACTCCTTCTACTGCATCTCTTTCTGTCAAATTACCACTGGATTAGATAAGTGTCCAGTGAAATGATTCACCCCATTTAGCATTTACAGTTTTTCACAATTACTTACACCCTGGCACACAATTCTAGATAACCAAAACTCGCATCTCTTTTCCCTCAGCCACTGGCACAAAACACACTTAACTGGAGTTTACTCTAATTACGCACACACTTCTTGTAAAAGACACAGTGCCCTCCTCTCTTTCCATTTTTAGGAACGCGAAAGCATTAAATGTCTACATTTTCAAATCAGTTAAAAACACACACACAGACCTCAGCAGAACAACCACTATAGTCCTTTGCCCTACACTTATATCGACAGACAGCGCCTTAATCTTATACCACTCTTGCTCCAGTCTTGCCACTTCTGCAATGAAGAAATTCTTCCACTGTTTTCTGTAGGTTTTTGGTCCAGAGCCACAGAGCTTCTCCCCAACCAAGTCCAGTGAAGCACTTTCTGGAGCACTTTCAAATGTATGCGTTGGCTTTTCCCATCAATCTTACTCGCTGTTGTAATTTCACAAGGGATTTCACAATATTTCAGAGGCCACATCACCTTGTGGTACAGCTGGTAGCAACAAACTTTGTACTTCCCAGGGATTTTCCTTTGATTGATTCTTGCCAGACTGTGTGAAAGTTGTTTCAGTACTGCTTTATCCATCTGCTTGTTGAAGAGTACCCATAGTGATTCCCAGCTCCAGCTGCTGGTTATGAAGTCATATGTGGGGAAGCACATGACCTCCGGGCTTTTGATGTTATGGAGGAAACTCCACGTTGAATCAATGAGCTGGTGTGGGACTGACCCATAAGCAGAGATCCAGTCCCATGATATGCAGGTCATTTTTTATTTATTTATTTACTGCCATGTTCTGTAGTGTAGTGTTTCACATACCATGGCAAGCCTGACACACCTGCCTTCTGGAAACTGGCGTCAATGTAGTTATTCTCCATGAGGTAGCCATGCCCTGAAAAGGTGCTGTTACTGCTGAAGCTACTGCTACGGCTGTTGCTGTTGCTCGAAAAATCCATTTTCACTTAGCAGGTTCTCAAAAAATGTGTGAATGGCTTTTTTGCAAAGACTTAAATACTGGCTCTCTTCTACTTCTCAGTGATAAGCGGGAGTCAGAAAGGGAAAGTTGTGCAGCGCCACCTTGTGTAGCAGGGTATTTCTGCTTTTCAGTAAGCGCCATTAACTGTCAGGGAGTGAATTTGCACTTTCATTGAGCGCATCGCTCATGTTTAACTCGTGGGTGCGAACACAAAAAACGCGTCGAAAAACGGACCTTGTAACGCACTCAAAAAAAACGTCCTGGTGTGATCAGGCCTTTAGATAGAGGTTGAGGTAAAGAGTGGTTACTTGGGTTACTGTACACTTCATGTCAGATCTAACCAGTCTGGCCATTCTCATCTGACCTCTCTCATCAATAAGATGTTCTTTCACCTCACAGAACTGGGGCTCACTGGATCAGCAGTTTTGGAAACACTCACACCAACCAGCCCATCTGGCACCAACAACCATGCCACAGTCCAAGCCACTGAGATCACATTTCCCCGTTCGGATGTTTTATGTGAACATTAGCTGAAGTTTTTGACCTTCACCTGCATTAATTTCTGCATTACACTGCTGCCTCATGATTGGCTGATTAATTAATTACCCAAATGAGCAGGTGTACAGGTGATCCTATTAAAGTAGCCGGTGAGTGTATCTGTACTTTATTTGAGTTTTAGTTATTTTAATCTCTAATTTCTGCTCACTACATTTCAAATCTGTTGATTTGAAAAAAAGCTTTGCCAAACTGAGATGAGTAACTATTATTTATTGCTGCAAACATCTATCTATTTTAGCTACATATTGAATTAATCTAGCCATTGTATTGTAACAGCTAACTATTAGCAAAAAAAAAGTGCACTAATTTATCATCATTAACTAAACTTAATGTATGATTTGAGGCACATGCTTAATCTGTGACCTTTTCTTTTTAATTTTACTTTCATAATTTAAATAAATGTAATACTTTCTGCTGAATAATTCATATTAGTTTCAGAAAAAAATTTAAGATGCAGTATAGAGTCAATTTTAAGAGCTTTTTTTTTTTCCTTTTATTATAAACTGTCACTAGCATTATTTTTTTTTTAGATCATTTTACTTACTTTTACTTGTGAAAGAGATTTGTGTTCTTTCGTTATGTTGGCATGAATACACCCTGGAGGAGATGCCAGTCCATTGCACGGGACCATGCATGCACACATCACCCCTGGGGGTAACTTAGATTAGCCAGTCAACCTTCTGGCATGCTTTTGGGAGATGGGTCAAAATCAGAGAACCTGGAGAAACCCCAAACAGGAACAAGGAAAACATGCATAGAAACTCCACACAGACAGTCATCCGAGTTTAGGAGTGAACCTGGGAGCCTAGAGCTGTGATGCATCAATGCTTCCTACTGTGCAACCACACTGCCAAACTGCACAAATTATAGCGGCTTAATGTACATCCTCTTACATCAAAACTCTACCCTGCTACTGTTTTGACCCTCTTGGTTTCCCACTGTCCAGATTTGAATATTATCCTCGCTCTTAATAATTAGTTCCACCTCTTCCTCACTTCCACCTTCATTATTTGTACAGCAATTCTAAATGGTCTCTAGTGTGCACGTTTTTCCACCTCTGAATTTTCCCCCAGATCCCTTTTTATACTGTCTAGTGTTATTTTGGTCTTCTTGGGTTCTGAAAATGGTTTTAAAGTGCATAAAATGCACAAATACCCAAAAGTTCTCCTTATTACACAAACCAGGAATTATGGTAATCTTTCTAAGTGTGCAAAAGATTAATCCAGTTAATCTAGCAAGAATGTCTAGTACATAAGGAGATTAGAACAGACTGGTCTATTGGATTTAAAGACAGTAAAATAAATTTTTTTTTTTTTAAAAACTGTCCATTTGATCTGTGAATAATAAGATTGTTTAAATTATGTGGCGTGAGAAAAAGCTGGCTGAAGTTCATGCTGCAGCTGGTCAGCGTATCAAAACTACTTTTCAATACTTTGGATAATCTTCCCAAGAACAATAGTTCACACAGTGCACAAAAGAAATCGTCCGGGGGTCTTGACCCTGGCTTAATTAACATGCAGACCTTGACTTATTAGGCTTGTACTTGATGCTACTAAGAGGAAACACTCCATTTAAGTGTATAGTTTAGTGGCTCCATGTCTAACACCGCCAAAAGAAAATATATGTCAGGATCTACCTGCTACTATTGTGTGAGCATATTATATTTACATTAGAGCTGTATCCGAATATGAATATGATTATGAATACAAATACATTATTCAGAATGATCAAATAATGTGGTCTAAACAGCAACATACATTTACAGCAGCATCTGACTGATGTACCGGAGGTTGCGGAACAACAATTCAATCAGAATTCATACACCATGCTGACAGTAAAGACATGTATCTCCTTCCCCAAGTTTGTTCGAGACTATCTGAGGCATTCTGGTTTAGGACATGCCTACTTTGAGTTTAAATCACCGCATTACACCCTTAAATGTATAATATAAATATTTTTCAAGCCATTTGTGATGTACTGGTGCATAACTTAAACCCTGGGTTGCCATAACAGTGCCCTCTGACCAGCAGGTGAGAACAGCTGACTTTTTAATAGTAGCCCTTTTAACACTCTGTTGATAAGCTTATCTGGCAACACAGAGGAAACATTTGAAGAGCATGTCCATATTACTGTTATCATTCACTGTATTACTATAAGGTCACTCAATAAATATCTCTGACCAAGACTTCAAACAGAGTATCTCTGGTTGACATGAAAGGCCTCAGTGTCTATTCAGGGTTCAGTCAGGGCTACACTAACTTGCCTGTCAGCACTAGAGCAGCTGTTAGGAGACACAACACAGAGCATCCAAGACAGTTACATCACCCGTACACACCAACTCTTCAGTCTGTATTGACCACAAAGCACATTACTAAAGTCGGTCTGCTGCCTGAAACAAGTCTGTCTCTACAAAGCATAACTGTACGACAATACCACTCTTTATGCTATTTATTCTACAGTACGTCTGAAACTTTCCAGAAACACATTTCTAGTTCTTAATATTAATGAACTCACTTAATTCATCAGACATGGAGAAGAAAAGAACCAGGCAAACCAAAAGAACCATCAAAATGATTAGACTCAAGTATATGAACCATATACTACTTTGGGCTTCTACTAGATTTTGATAAATATTTTATATAAATAAAATAAATTTGCAGGGAATTATTATCCTAGAGGTTCATATATATATATATATATATATATATATATATATATATATATATATATATATATATATTCAATTAATGACCTTAATCATTTAAGCTACACATTATTCAGTGGCTTGGACTAGGGCGACCGTTGGGGGTGGGGGTGGAGGGTCAGTTTTTTTTGTTATGTTTCATGTGAAGAATCTGGGCAATCTGTAATTGACCTTCTTTATATAAACCCAATAAAAAACAGTTGATCAAAAAAAGCAATACATTATTAGATCATTTATCCAATAATGATACAGTAATGACAAATAATAAATATTGTATTTGTGATTAACTGGTTAATGCAGATCAGAACACATTTGAAGCAGAAAGCTGTATAATACCAACCTGTCACCTTTTCAGCTATATATAAATAAAAAAAAATTTAAAATGTACGTATATGTAATCAAAGTATGGTTTTATGCCATAGAAAATAAATATTTACACTAAGGCCATAAAATTGATTACATCTATTCTGAAAGCAAATTATAATTTAATTATTTGAAATCAGTGATAAATACACAATAAAAATGTTTTTACACAGGAAAAATGGGCAAGCGTAAAATTTGACAAGGGCCAAATTGTGATGGCTGGACGACTGGGTCAGAGCATCTCCAAAACAGCAGTTTCTTGTGCGGAGTTTCTGGTATGCAGTGGTTAGTACCTACTAGAAGTGGTCCAAGGAGGGACAACCAGTGAACCGGAGACAGGGTCATGGGCACCCAAGGCTCAGTGATGCACGTGTGGTGTGAAGGCTAGCCCGTCTGGTCCGATCCCACAGAAGAGCTACTGTAGCACAAATTGCTGAAAAAGTTCAAAGTTAATGCTGGCTATGACAGAAAGGTGTCAGAACACATAGTGTATGACATCTATGACTGCTACACCCACCCTTCACCCAAAAATTCAACGAATTATAACTTTTCACATGCTAATTCTGATCAATTTTCCAGCTTGAAACTGTGTGCTTGCTTTACTAGATGTGACTGCTCCTTTTTTTTTTTACTATCTCTTTAAATAAACGTGACAGTTTGACAAATCCACCATGCAAAATTCTGAGTCAACAGCAATATTGTTAATATAAATACTTGTGTATATACCCTACAACTCACTTAAAGGTGCTGTTTTAAGTTTACAGTCCATGCTTTTTTCCCCTTTGTTCCTCAAATGCACAAGCTCTGACTTCTCTCTCCGACACCACTTCTGAGGTAAGTCAAAGGCAGCATTACTCTCATGCTGTAGCAGTGATGGCTGGTCATGATATTAGATGAGAGGCTAAAATCTAATATCGATCTACAACCCCAATTCCAAAAAAGTTTGGACACTATGGAAAACGCTAATAAAATCAAAGAGGAGTGATTTGTAAATGTACTTTGACCTAATGAAGACCAGGTATTTGATGTTTTTCCTAATCAACTGCACAGTTTTTTGAAGATAAAAGTTTATTTTGAAATTGATGCATGCAACACGTTCCAAAAAAGTTGGGACCTGGGCAATTTAGGACTAATAATGATGTGATGAGTTGAAATAAGAAGGTGATGTGAAACAGGTGAGACAATCGTCTAATCAGAGAATATAAGGAGTCTCCAAAAAAGGCCTAGTCCTTCAGGAGCAAGGATGGGTCGAGGCTCGCCAATCTGCCTACAGATGCATCAGCAAACAATCCAACACTTTGAGAACAACATTCCCCAAAGACAAATCAGTAGGATTTTTGGCATTTGACCTTCTACAGTGCACAAGACAGTTAAAAGATTCAAGGAATCCGGTCAAATCTCTGTGAGTAAAGGGCAAGGCCGAAAACCACTTCTGAATGCACGTGATCTCCGATCCCTCAGACGTCACCGTCTTAAAAACCATCATGAGTCTGGAATGGATATCCTGACATGGGATCGGGAATACTTTGGCACACACATATATATATATATATATATATATATATATATATATATATATATATATATATATATATATGCCAAAGTATTTGGACAAAGGTTGGACAAGTCAAGAATCATACGAACTAGAAGCGATAACTTGGCAACTTGGCACACACAGAACAGTGACAACAACAACAAAAGTTTGACAAAGGGTGCTACTCAAGACAGCTACCCTGACAAATATTTAATGTTTCCTCTAGTAGTATTAGTTCTTGATATGTAATTTGATCAATACTGATAAACTTGTTCAGGTATGTGATCAGGAAATTAAAGGTATAACACACACATGTATACAGTGAGGGAAAAAAGTATTTGATCCCCTGCTGATTTTGTACGTTTGCCCACTGACAAAGAAATGATCAGTCTATAATTTTAATGGTAGATTTATTTGAACAGTGAGAGACAGAATAACAACAAGAAAATCCAGAAAAACGCATGTCAAAAATGTTATAAATTGATTTGCATTTTTATGAGGGAAATAAGTATTTGACCCCTCTGCAAAACATGACTTAGTACTTGGTGGCAAAACCCTTGTTGGCAATCACAGAGGTCAGACGTTTCTTGTAGTTGGCCACCAGGTTTGCACACATCTCAGGAGGGATTTTGTCCCACTCCTCTTTGCAGATCTTCTCCAAGTCATTAAGGTTTCGAGGCTGACGTTTGGCAACTCGAACCTTCAGCTCTCTCCACAGATTTTCTATGGGATTAAGGTCTGGAGACTGGCTAGGCCACTCCAGGACCTTAATGTGCTTCTTCTTGAGCCACTCCTTTTTTGCCTTGGCCATGTGTTTTGGGTCATTGTCATGCTGGAATACCCATCCACGACCCATTTTCAATGCCCTGGCTGAGGGAAGGAGGTTTTCACCCAAGATTTGACGGTACATGGCCCCGTCCATCGTCCCTCTGATGCGGTGAAGTTGTCCTGTCCCCTTAGCAGAAAAAAAACCCCAAAGCATAATGTTTCCACCTCCATGTTTGACGGTGGGGATGGTGTTCTTGGGGTCATAGGCAGCATTCCTCCTCCTCCAAACACGGCGGGTTGAGTTGATGCCAAAGAGCTCCATTTTGGTCTCATCTGACCACAACACTTTCACCCAGTTGTCCTCTGAATCATTCAGATGTTCATTGGCAAACTTCAGACGGGCATGTATATGTGCTTTCTTGAGCAGGGGGACCTTGCGGGCGCTGCAGGATTTCAGTCCTTCACGGCGTAGTGTGTTACCAATTGTTTTCTTGGTGACTATGGTCCCAGCTGCCTTGAGATCATTGACAAGATCCTCCCGTTGTAGTTCTGGGCTGATTCCTCACTGTTCTCATGATCGTTGCAACTCCACGAGGTGAGATCTTGCATGGAGCCCCAGGCCGAGGGAGATTGACAGTTCTTTTGTGTTTCTTCCATTTGCGAATAATCGCACCAACTGTTGTCACCTTCTCACCAAGCTGCTTGGCAATGGTCTTGTAGCCCATTCCAGACTTGTGTAGGTCTACAATCTTGTCCCTGACATTCTTGGAGAGCTCTTTGGTCTTGGCCATGGTGGAGAGTTTGGAATCTGATTGATTGATTGCTTCTGTGGACAGGTGTCTTTTATACAGGTAACAAGCTGAGATTTGGAGCACTCCCTTTAAGAGTGTGCTCCTAATCTCAGCTCGTTACCTGTATAAAAGACACCTGGGAGCCAGAAATCTTTCTGATTGAGAGGGGGTCAAATACTTATTTCCCTCATTAAAATGCAAATCAATTTATAACATTTTTGACATGTGTTTTTCTGGATTTTCTTGTTGTTATTCTGTCTCTCACTGTTCAAATAAATCTACCATTAAAATTATAGACTGATCATTTCTTTGTCAGTGGGCAAACGTACAAAATCAGCAGGGGATCAAATACTTTTTTCCCTCACTGTAGGAGCAGCCCTAGTTCCCTTAAAGACTTCTAAATTTGGATCCAAACTTGTTGAGACTGACACAAGAATACTAGCTGTTGACTGGCTATCCAGACCGCCAGACTCCGTGAAACTCTCTCTCTCACACACACACAAACACACACATCCCATGTGCACACAGTGCAGCCTCTGTCTGTCAAACCAAATTCATGAAATGAAAACATTACACTGCTCCCTGTCATGGCACACAAACTCGTTATACTCCAACCCAAAGCCAAACAGGGTTTACTGCAGCTGCAGCAGAGGTTCATCACAACCTACACGACACAACCAGCTCTACAACACAGTATATTAAGCTGGATGTGCAAACTGTTTCACGTCAAAACCCTCTTTATCATTAGTTCATAGGTCAGGAATCGAACACCTGCAAACCTGTGGTCTAACAGCTGCAAACACAATGTGCTGTCTGATCTACATCATTTTATTGTCCTCATTTTATTTTACAGCTGAATTACAGGATGCAAGGCCACAGACCACAGGGGTCATCTTCATGTAAATCCAGCTGAATTTTGGGAGCGGGTGTGTTAACAGAAATTTGCTTATTTAACATTTATAAATAAACCAATCAAATAAACATTACAATTATTACAATAATTATTATAGATATTATTGTAATTATTAAAATAAATAATTAATTATTATTTAACACAATAAATAAAACAATATATAACTAATTGTAATCATCACATGTTTTAACACCAACAACAACAGTAATAATAATAAGAAGAGGAAGAAGAAAAAGAATTTATGATCATCATCATCATCATTATTATTATTATTATTATTATTATTATTATTATGATGATGATGATGATGATGATGATTGTTGGTGGTGGTGGTGTTACTTTCGCCAGCATTTTGCAAGTATTTTGTTAAATTCCAGCTTGAAACTGCAGTATAAAAATGACCCTATATTATAGCATATTTTAAAAAGCTCTCTGCAAACGGAAAAAAGAACGACAATTTCAAACAAGATTCATGAAATGTTACGCTCTTCCTTGATGACAAATTGTGCAATTATATAAGTGTTCACAAGAGGTATATAAGCACACACACTTACTTGCACAAATGTTGTGAAATTTATGGCTCGATGGCACCAAGTGCTGTGCACAGTACAAAATCACGTGTGCTTTAATGGAGAATGAGCTGCTGATGTGGTATTTATGGTCCAATCAGGCTGACCTTTAGGCAAAGCTTTCGCTCTCTATTCTCTTCTAATGGAAACTATTAACACAGAGCGAGAGATTCGGCTCCTGCAAAGGGGACACGGAGAGATAGGAATGCACCTCAGTGTGATACTGACATTAATCATCAGTAAATGCATAGAAACTGGCGTTTTGAAGGATAAGCATGGGCGTGCCTAAATAAATCTAAACCTATTCATGGGCATTGCAGTATACAGTATATCAGTATCGTTCAGCACAGATGCAGGTGTACATTAAGTCATTATGCTGTACGTGATTAAATGAATAACAAAATATCATGAACATCAAAGGAATGATAGTTGACCATGGAAATTATGAATCTTGTTTTGCTATCATTTCATTGTGGGCTGTCAAAGTTCACAAAAGCAATATAGCCATTTCAAAACACACAGCCATACATCAACCAGGTTCAAGTGAAGTGTGTGTGTGTGCGCGTGTGTGTACAATAGGCACAAACATATACACACTCACACACACAAATGCCAGACTCATGAGTGAGGAGCAGGGAAGTCGGCCCTTATAAATACGCCTCTATATTATGAATTTGTTTTAGTGCTGTCTCCATGGTGAGGTTTTCCCACATGTTTATAGAACCTGCCATTATAAATTAAAGCGGTCTTAACAACACTTAGGCCATACATGAAACTGCAGCCTACCAGTAAACGGAAGATAGAGAGTGAGAAGGAGACAGAGAGAAAGAGAGAAAGGACGGGTACACACTGGTAGTAGTTATGACCGAGTGGGGAGTTTGACAGGGGGTTCCCTATTAGGGTAAGTGGTCTTTTTCTGTGGCTTGTACCCTCTTTTAAATCATACTGAAATACAATAACACACAGTGAAGCTGTGGGTTTACTGACAGACACAGAGAAGCAACAGAATAACCAGCAACACCATTACAGCTACTCTAGTCTTGTCTTATCTCTAACAAGTTGAACTTGATGCCAATGGCACTGACAGGGCTGCCTCCACCAACAGGTCTATTCTTGTTTCAAAAATTTGTATGCCACAAATACCATTAAAATATACACTCACTGAACACTTTGTTAAGAACACTATACTAATACAGCATAGGGCCTCACTTTGCTCTCAAAACAGCCTCAATTCTTCATGGCATGGTTTGCACAAGATGTTGGTAACATTCCTTTGAGATTCTGGTCCATGTTGACACACAATTCCTGGAGATTTGTCAAGTGCACTTTCATGCTGTGAATCTCCTGTTCTACCAGATTCCAAAGTGTTCTACTGGATTCAGATCCGGTTACTGGGAAGGCCACTGAAGAACACTGAACTCATTGTCATGTTCATGAAATCAGTTTGAGATGACTTTTGCTTTGTGACATGGTGCATCATCATGCTGGAAGTAGCCATTAGAAGATGGTAAATTGTGGCCATGAAGGGATGCACATGGTCAGCAACAATACTCACATAGTCTGTGGCATGACTGATTGGTTAACAGGCCAAAAAGTGTGCAAAGAAAACTTTCCCCACACCATTACGCCACCTCCACCAGTCTGGACTGTTGACACAATAACGTTGGGTCCATGGATTCATGCTGTTGGTGCCAAATTCTGAGCCTACCATCTGTGTGCCTCAGCAGAAATTGTGATTCATCAGACCAGGCTACGTTTTTCCAGTCTTCAACTGTCCAGTTTTGGTGAGCCTGTGCTCACTGCAACCTCAGATTTCTGTTCTTGTCTGACAGAAGTGGAATCCGATGTGGTCTTCTGCTGTTTTAGCCCATCCACCTCAAGATTCGACATGTTTGAAGCATTCTGAGATGCTTTTTTGCTCAACACATATGTACAGAGTGATTATCTGAGTTACTGTATCCTTTCTGTCAGCTCGAACTAGTCTGGCCATTCTCCATTGACCTCTTTCATCAACAAGACGTTTCCATCCCCGTTCTGGTGGTTAACGTGAACATTACCTGCAGCTGCTGGCCTGTATCTGCATGAATTTTTACATTGGGCTGCTGCCGCTTGATTGGCAGATTAGATAATTGCATAAAAGAGTAGGTGTACAAGTGTTCCTAATAAATTGCTCAGTGAATGTACTACAAACATGAAGGAAGCTGTTAAAAGAAAAACACACGTTGATGTTGTTTGGATCAGTTTCAAAATCAATTATAAGCACAATAATAATTCTGTACAACTAGGCACCATAGATGTATTCGCACACATAATCCAGTTATTTATCCGTCACAAATGTGTTATTTAATGAGCTGAACAATTCAATGAGTACAAACAAAAAAGCTAAATAACAGGTTTTTCAAATGCAAGCATGTACACGCATACACACACACACACACACAAATACACACACAAACAGACATCGTTATGACTCATTTGCAACGATTTATTGCTGACTTTGAGTAAGCAGTATTGCTTATTGTAAACCAGTGGATTTTATAATCTAACATTTCACCTAACACAAAAAATGGAAAACAATTCAGCACAAACTGAAACTAATCAATAAGGAAGGCCGGAAATATTGCATGTGTACTCACATTTGTGGAAAATGCATTTTTCTGCTCTGCTTGTCAGCACTTTGGCTAAAAGTTAGCTAAAGCTAGCTGTTTTCAAACTCAAAACACATACAAACCTTCACTTCAGTGGCCACACCAAAGCCCCGCCCTTAAAACAACAACACGGTCCATAGCCCTCTAATCGTTCCATGTTGGTGCCCGTAGGTAACCTGGTGGCTCTCTCTACTTAAAATAAACTTAGCAAAGCCACAATGTTTGTGCTAAACTGAGCTGGTATCTGAGTCTTAAAGACAAAAATAGCTTTACATAAACATAGATTACTGCAGATTAGCGGTGCCCACTCTGGTGTGGGTCATATTACAAAACACAGCAGCTATACAGTCAGGCCCCTCATAACTGGACTCCAGTATTACAGGCTGCTAAAAGACCTAGTAAATATTCATTTGAATATTTTATTGAAGACTAGATGGTGTTCTTTTGGTGAATATTATATAAACCAGACACAAATCAATTAATTACTAAGCACTTTTATGCTGGATAGGGTTTTCAAGAAAAGAACAGGAGAACCATAAAACTGTGTATGGCAGCTGATCAATCGATACTGGAGATGAGATCCCCTGATGTACACCCTTACTCTACAGGATGATCTCTTCAGCAAGACACGCTTAGCAACCAGTGTATTTGTTGGATTAAAAGGCAGTTTATCCCAGTGATACACTACAAAATGAACAGAGCACAGATGACACATAAGAGTAAGAGAGTTTTTGTAAATTACAGTGTGAATGCCTGGAGTGGAATATATGAGTGTGGTAACAGCTTACGTTCATCATTATTCTTGAAACCTAAAACCAGCCACTGTATATCTTGGGAGAGACAGGCTGTCCCAAGAGGAAACATTTCTGCTCGGAAAGGAGAAATGAATCTGCCTCATCACCTCTCGTCAGGACTTCACCAGCACAACAAGGACAAATCCGTGTGTTACTCTGTCCTTCACTGCCAACCCTTTGTCAAGTGCCTTTCTACCTTCTCATATATACTTCTCTCTCTCTCTCTCAGCAGCTCTCTCCTCACTGCTGTCTGTCAGGCTATCTCTATTTGTAGCTTTATTCCATGAAGTGTTCAACAAGCTGAGAAAGTTAATGCTATGATCTGATCTGAAGAGAAGAGAGAAAAGGCAGAGAGAGAGAGAGAGAGAGAGAGAGAGACAAAGAGAGAGAGAGGTTCCTGCACAGGGAAACCACAATGATGAGTTGCCAGGAGGCCAGTCCAAATAAACAGAGGCAAAAAGCTCCATCATGTTTTGTCACATAATAAGGACAGATGCCTATGTGCTCCCATCAAAAATCAAAGCAGAGGGATGACACAGTGCAGGCCTGAGCACCTGCTCCTCTGACGTACTGAGCACTTCCCGTGCATGACAGGACTTTTCCAACAGCCCAAAGGAGCTCATGACAAGTTACTGTAATTCAGCTAAGAGCAGTTTTGGGGCAATGCACACCCTGTCTATGTCTCATATTGTGCCCACTGTCACTGCAAATACCCTCTTACCACCACACTAATTAGTACATTCTGCTCCCAAAAGTCATTACAAATGAGCATTTAAGTGCTTTATTATTTTTTTTAAAAATATTTTCGGGGGAGCATGACCCCGAACCCCCTGGCATTTCAGCGTCTCCCCCCCCTTCCCCCAAGGTTAAAAATTGCTCCTACGCCTCTGCACTAGAAACAGCTTTTACGGCCGCGTGGTGGCTTAGTGGTTAGCACATTTGCCTCACACCTCCAGGGTTGGGAGTTCGATTCCTGCCGCGTCCCTGTGTTTGCATGTGCCCTGCCTTGTGCCCCAGGCTCTCTGGGATAGGCTCCAGGTTCCTAGGATAAAAATGTTCCTGCTTAACTGAGAATCATTGAGCAAGCTTCCACATTCAGAAAGGGCAAAGCAAATTACCAGGTTAAGTGAAAGTTTCGTCTGAAAATATTTTAGCCCTACGCTGCTGTGAAAACACAGACATGCTGGAGCCAGAGTACAGCATTTGAGTTTATGCTTTAAAGATGAAAAGAAACATTGTGTATAAACTTGCGATTCATCAAGATCTATCAAGAATCAGTGGAGGATCGCATAGCTGCACCTTGAATTGAAATGGCATTGAAGCAAAGGCCTAAACATTTCCACTATATTGAATATTGAGCAATACACTGCAGTCATCTGAGAGGCATGTGAGAGGCAGGAGCTTTGCGCAGAATCATGTACCAGGCTACGCGCTTTTCCCCAGGGTGCCTCAGCTCCAGAGGCGGTTAGCTGTAATCCCACCAAATCATCTGCTCTGCATTAATTCAATCTATTTACTCGGACACTAATCTCATTTCTTGCTCAATTAGACATTAGCTTTTCATGCATATCTCGAGTGTGGAAAAAGAGATGCTTTTCTCAAAGGGGCAGCTGTTTCCCTGACCTAACCTTAGATGCTGCATCTCTGATAATGACACATAATGAAGAGTCAAAATGTCTGAGACAGGAGCAGATAGAGAGAGTGTTCTGAGCACATACCACAATTATTTCATTCTGCTGAGCTCCAGCATTCAGCCGCAGACTCCGGAAAAAGACTACCTTAATCTCCACTCTAGACTTAATCTCCAATCTGATGTTTATCACCACAACCCTTATGACTGTCAAATGACACTTTGGATGTTGGATTTGGTCTGATAACCAGTAGCCATTTTGCTCCTCTTATGTGTGTAGTGCATAAGAAGCCAAACTTATACTAATAAATGTTAAACTTGGGTTAAAACCATTTGACCTGATCGCAGATATTTCAATCAGAAGTGTGGACCCAAGAGGCTACGTGATTGCTGAGGTACGGCAACTTGTAGTGTAGCATACTCTGCATCTTAGGGTTCAATTAAAAACTGCATGAGAAAAAGAGATAACGAGGGTAAAGCTGACAAGAGAGGACAGAGTGATAACCAAATAAAGGGTTCCATAATGGCTCATAATTTACACACTCCACTGCTGTGAGCAATAATACAAACAAGGTTGCAGATTAAACGGAGATGAAGTGCAGAAAGTGGTTTATTTACACCTCCACAACTTTTACGATGTATTTCACTCTCCTTAATCAACGTCCACAAAAAACATCAGGAATGGGGAATTACTTCCAGTGCTATTTGATAACAACGATAATAATAATTCGTTAGAAAGAGCCAGACAGGAAGTGGTGTTTGATTTTCTGCATATGTTAAGTAGACTTTAAGCATAGGTTTACATGTACAAAATGAATAATGATAATAAAAATCAGATTTTGGAAATAATTTATCCAATGTGTTCACATAAATTTGAACAATCTGACAACGGGAAAATCTGAGCTAATTTCTTTTAAAAATTCAGAACAGAGTATCTTCTCATACCACAAATAAACAGTGAAGAAGAATGACATGACGTGAAATGTATTTCTTCATTTCTGCTTCATATGTAGTTGCTTTACTGCCTAATATAAAGTTGTGTAGTCATCTAACACGTCTACTGATGAACTAAGTCTGTGGTTTTTACTGATTAGGAGGCAGTTCTTCTCTGTGTCCGCGCAATTGCTTAGATAAAATTTGAATAAAAAAAATATAACAAGTAAACGGTATTCAAGCTCAGAATGTGTGTTTTTCAGGTTTATTAAAGATAATAGTATCACATAAATATCAAAATCAGACCACGATTATATTATCAATGTGCATGTAAAGGAGCAAGGCATTCTCATCTATTATACCCCTCTCTGTTAGCTGAGATGGATCCGTGGTCAGGACAAAACCATAGAGTCAGCACACTCGCATGGGTTAACAGCATTCTTTCTATTTATAGGCTTCTTGGGAGACACATTCCACTCCACTGACCTGAGATTTTGTGCTGTACACACACACACACACACACACCTGTAATTCAGCCCATCTTTAGGCCAGAGTAGTATTCAAGGCTCATTAGCATGGCCGGCTGGCAGTCGGGTCCATCCCTGTACATGACAGACGTTAACATCTCCTCTTGTGTGAGAGTGGCAGCCCATCTACTTCTTCATGTATTAATAATGAGGCTTTAAGATGATGCTCTCATAAACAGAATCCATCTTAGCTGGACTGACACGAGTGTATTATAAAAAGGTAAAAGAGAATGGCATGAAGAGACACAGAAAATAACAAAATAAAAATCTGCCTGTGCGCATGGTGCAAGTGTGTTACATATCCTCTGTAGAAAGGATGAGAGCAGAATTACAGATTAAGTGACTAGTTTATTCATAATTCTGGAAATCGGGGGTTATTTCTTGATTAAGTTCAACATAAATGTGTGAAATTTTATTTTTTTCCCACCCTAAACCACGTTTACTGTAATTAAACCTGACTCCAGTCATCTGCCTCTCAGATCTCTGGGTAATATCAAGCTCAAGGCCAGACCTAACAACGTACTTGCCACTATTGAAAAAAATCAATGACCTTCCCAAAAGAAGAGGGTTCTAAGCTGATCTGACTCTTGATTGCTGAGTAATGTCTTTAAAAGCACAAACAATGCATTATTAAAGAGCATAACAGCACAGCAATCATGCAGGCTTCTCTTATACATGCAGCTCTGTTCTGTATGAGGCGGTGTTTGTACCCAGGGAACACATGTTTCATTTTATATATATTTATCAGTTCAAATTAAAATAATGTAGGGTGCACTTTGAGAGACAGGGCACACATTTTTCAGCATGCAGATATTTCTGATAACTGTGTTCGGGGATAGCAAAATAAAAAATACTCAATCAGGAAAGAAAAAATCTGGATCTGCTTGATTTTTTCTTTTGCTGGCTAATTCTTTTTAACATTAGCTGACTTCAATGGTATAAAGTTCTATCTGGCATATTGGTTGAAAATGAGATAACCATGTGAACTTGATCACAAGGGAAAGCTTTACTCTCCTGTGGTGTGTTTTTTTGTGTGTGCAGTTTTTGGAGTAACTTACAGATAAAGTGGAATTCTATCTGCTAGCCAATCATCATCCAGAATGAACGGAGATTGAACACAACACAAGCAACCTTGGCCAAACAATATCCACATTCTGTTTACACTCTGTCAGAACAGACTTTAACGCCTCCGTATGGTGAACTAGAGGAGAAAGTAACCTTTAGTTCTAGATGTTCTATGCATTATCCATGAGAGTAAGAAAATAAGTGTACAAAACATGTACAGTACAGCTCTACTGCAATCCTACACGTTAGAACGTCTTTAACAGAGTTAGAAGGTTCTATCAGTTTGGTTGGTGTTAAAATTGACTTTCTAATAGTCTCAGAATTTTGATAATGTAAATTTGAAATAACCTTAAAATGTAGGCTGTGTGGAGCTGTAAATGTAGATTTAAGTACTTTGTCCTGTATCTCAAAAAACTCAAATAGACCATTATAACACCAAGACCACGATTAGTACATTACAGCATTTATCAGACACCCGTATCCAGAGAGACTTACATTTATCTCATTTTATACAACTGAGCAGTTGAGGGTTAAGGGCCTTGCTCAAGAGCCCAGCAGTGGTAGCTTCACAATGCTGGGATCTGAACTCCTTCCGATCAGAAATTTACTGTCTTAACCACTGAGCTACAACTTCCTGGTTTCTCTTCCCAAAGCAGGTTGCCATGTGGAGCTTTAAGGGTTTTTTTTTTTCTCCAGTTTTATTGGCTGTTGTACGCCACCACCCATGTGTGTATACAGCTCACCGTTCTGGTTAGGGTTCAGGCTAGAAGAAGTATGTGACCTACAAAAGCTTTGTGTGTTAAGGGTCAGTTGAAGACACCATGTGATTTTCTATATGTGGTGTGAAGAGAAACAGATGATGCCTACAGTCTAAACCTGTTCTTGTTTTATCATGGGAATTTGCCTAATTTCCTTACTGTACCAGGTGAGCATGTTCTGTAGCCCCCTTCAAACTAAACACACCAAATTCACAGCAGCACTGAACTGATTTCAAAGCAGCTAAAGCGGTCTATTACTATTACACTGAATAAACATGGAATCTGAGACTCCTGGGTGTTTTTTTTTTTTTTTAGTATTTTACAGAAAGTCACACTCTGCTTAAAAACCTCATCACAAATTCCTTTCATGTCCTATCAACAGACCAGCTTCACGCCATAGCACATTTTCAGCTGCGTATTAACCAGCTTGTTCTGCTTTCACTCCAAAAGTGTTTTGTTAGTCCTTCGTAGACATGACATTTCTACAGCGGGACCTGTAATTAAAATAGGAGCCACCTTGTGTTATGTCCAGTTGAAGGACATGTGCAAAATAGTTGAGTCTTTTGTGCAACAGCTGAAACAGAGCAGGAAAAAGTACACTTGCATGTACGAAACAGTCTCTCTGAACTACTCTGCACCTCTCTGGTTTCAGCAGCCATGCCAAAAAGGAGCACCTTATGAGAGCGTTCCCTCCATCTGCTGCCCACTCACAGACTTAATTAAGCGACGGAGACATTTACACCAGCTGCTTAATTGCAAACTCAGTTAAATGATCAAGAGACACTTCACATCTGAGCCTCAGAGTCCAGTGCTGAGCTCTGTAACACAAATAACGGTTCAAATTTAAAGAGCTAATTCAAGCAATTAACACGCACTGGTGAGCAAAGCTAGGACATCCTCAGCTGTAATAATATCTCAGGTAGATGAAGACATACAATGGGATTTAATGCACCACTCTTCAGACACCACTTATAAATACAGTGCTTCTGGCCAATTCCTGCCAAATATTCTTGGGTCCACAAATACCCATCATTTGCTACTCTGTACTAAGTTTGTGCTCCACAGTGTTTATTTTGTCAATGTAGTGATTTTGCTGATCACGAAACATGAAATCATTTCTGTGATGCAAATGAATCACTTGACACAGGAAATATAAATGTCAAAATTCACTGGTACGTCATTTATGAATGTATTTTGTGGCACAGAATTCATTTTAGGAGTTATTACTACTACTCATTTAATGTCACATGATTGAACTTTTTACTATAGATAAAAAGTGTGATGTATTATTTAATAAATGTAAAAAAAAAATTATCTTTGACAAATTGCTGTAGTATAAAAGGATTAAACACTTTATTACATGTTGTTATTGGAAGATAATCAACTTCAGTGTGGTAACAGTAACTTCGCTTGGTGTCAGGTTGTATCACACCACCCCATCATTTATTGTTTTCCTATAACAACACACCCGGTAATGTTTTAGTCCTTACTTATCATCAAGAGTGTATCATTTATAGTTTTAACTCATTTAACTCACTGCCTAGCACCCTGGATTTGAGGCACCCCTGTGTACTTACAAATTGGTCTGCTGTGTCCAGTATCTACTCGCGCTGTTGGATATTTGGTTCTACAGCTCCTCATATGACTCAGTGTTTAATTTCCTGCCTCACTTTTGGGTAATAACCCCTGTATAAATGTAAAAAAAAAGAGAAATGTTTAAACCTGGTGCACTATGATTGGCTTTTTATGAAATTAATTTAAAACTTAAACATCCTTGACACTGTAAACAATAAAACAAGACTTTTAAATGTTAAGTAAAGCTATTAGTGGATTTTTTTGGTTTAAAGTCTTTGGAGCTATGCATGGCTCACTTACTGTAACTTTAGGATCAGAGAGAGAGAGAGAGAGAGAGAGAGAGAGCTGCTGTATGCTGTCCTCTCTTGGGTTTCCACAGATGTAAACAGATGGTGACAGACAGCATGGTTTGTTTAAACTCCAGTAGGTGAGGCACTGCAGACTGAACCCTCTCTGTTCCTGGACAAATGGCAAGACCCTTTGAGGGGACTGATTGTAATCACAACAATTGCACAACAATTGTACTGTGGACAGCTGTGACTAATAGCGGATGTACTAAGGTACCTGGCCTTCGTTCAAAAGAAATTCAGTGTCTGAAGTTCTGGACCATCACTCCCCCAGACATCCGAATAGTGTGATAATACACTATATGACCAAAAATACGTGGACATCTAACCATCACACGCATATGTGCTTGTTGAACATCCGATTCTACATTTATTCCCTTTGCTGTTGTAATAACCTCCACTATTTTGGGAAGGCTTTACACTAGATGTTGGAGCGTGGCTATGGAGATTTGTGCTCATGTAGCCACGAGAGCATTAGTGAGGTCAGGCACTGATTTTGGGCAAGGAGGTCTGGTGCACAGTCTGCGTTCCAGTTCATCCTAAAGGTCTTCAGTGGGGTTGAGATGCAGGCCACTCAAGTTTTCCACTCCAAACTTGGCAAAATATGTCTTCATGGATCTTGCACTGTGCAAAGAGGCATGGTCACGCTGGAACAGGTTTGGACCCCTTAATGCCAGTGAAGGAAAACTGTAATGCCACACTTTCCTGTACAATTGTGTGCTTACAACTTTGTGTCTCAACATTTTGGAGAAGACCCTGATATGGCTGTGTGGATCAGGCGTCCACAAACTTTTGGCCATACAGTGTATATTCCGTACTACCTATACTATCTATATGTGTCCTAGAGTTATGTTTGAATTTCTAAATGTCCACTGGTCAAACTGATTTCATTCAAGTTATAGACTTAATGCGCATTAATGTGCAGAATCTACTTAAAAATAAATAATGTGTAGGCTAGCATATGATTTATTTTTCCTTAAACGTTATTGATTTTCTACTAAATGAAATTAACTGAAAGTTGAGCGATATAAAAGTCATCATATGATATACGATAAGGAAATAAATGTCCTCACGAGATGACCTTAGTAGCCTTTATTTAGGCCATGCTGTGCTTAGTGAAGCACCTCGCGTGAAGGGCAGACTCGTGTGAAGAGTGATCAGAGAGAGAGAGAGAGAGAGAGAGAGACAGAGAGAGAGAGAGAAACGACAGAACACAGTGGAAGATCTTTACTTTTCTTCTACTAGATCTCTACTACATTTAGGAGGGAAAAGAAGTGGAGATGTTTATGCTATCAGTATAGTGCAGTATGTGGTTTCAAAGTCACACACAACAATAACCAGACTATAAGTGTACTGAGATTCGACTTTCCATATATAAGGCTGGTCAGTGACCTATGATATATGGTTTCCTGCATTTACAAGCAATAAAGACAGCTTCCTTGGGCCTGACTTTGTAGTGGAGTACATGTGCACTCTCCCAAATGTGTGTGCCACCCATCAGTCTGTTTATCCCATCCGGGATTGATATGCTCTTAACTGCAACGGACGTGCTCCTAATAGGCCAGTGAAAATGTACTATAACTGCTGACTAATATATAGTCTAAACAACCAAGTGGATTAAAGGACATCAAAGTATGGATGCTTGACTGTAGAGAGTCCAACTCCATCAGCAATTTCTATATCGTGTACAGGAACAGAATGAATCTAAACATGTACGTCAAGTTTACAATAAAGCTTAAAACTTGGATTTGCAAATATATATATATATATATATATATATATATATAGTATAAGATGTAGATAAATTTCGTTTTCAGCGTGAGGTTGAAACTGTCCTGAAAGGCTCTGATCCGAGCTGCTGATGCTTTATGAAATTAAAGTGCGTG
This sequence comes from Ictalurus furcatus, assembly GCF_023375685.1. Classification (NCBI taxonomy): domain Eukaryota; kingdom Metazoa; phylum Chordata; class Actinopteri; order Siluriformes; family Ictaluridae; genus Ictalurus; species Ictalurus furcatus. The sequence goes on from NC_071278.1 coordinate 14,242,982, forward strand.
ACATTGACTGACACAACACAGGTATGGCATGGAAAGCGCATCACTGTCACACCTGATGTTTAGCATAACTTGGTGAATCCTGGAGTCCGTTGGCCCGGTTAGACAGAGGATGTGCGTATCAGATCAGTATCAGAAAGCGCTGGATGCTCAGCGCTCTGATATCAGAATTGGAATGAAAATGGAATGGAAAGAGGAGTGCATCTACTAATAATAAAATGACTTCAATTATACTTTCTAATAAAGCATGGACTTGATTTGGGGAACTCTTAGTAGATTGCACAATACAAAATGTTGTGTAAAAAGTGCCAACTTGATGAGCTGTGATAATAAACTGAGTGCTGTAAGTACTCTTGAGTGTATGGTGCAGGTGATTTCTGGGATATTCCAATTCCAGAAGTGTCACTGGCTCCAGGTGAGAGCGCGGCAGGTGTGCAGTTTACTCTTAACAGCTTCTTTGTTTTTTTCTTGCTGCGAGAGCAAAATGGATGCTCTACATTATTGTCTCCGCTGATATTAATTATCAGCTCGACACTTTCTTTTTGTTTTTTTCCAGTCAGGTGCAGCAGAAATGGCACATGAAACCATTTTCGATTATCAGTGAATAGATAGTGACTCACATGAACGCGTGGTAGATGAAGGCGCATCCTCTCGGCCTCTCCAGCACGTTGTAGAGGCAGTTCTGGATCTTGCGGTAGCGCTTGTTGGAGGCGGACGCGGCGGCTCGGGGTCCGGGGGGAGCGGGGTACGGGGTTCCCAGCAAGCCGGTGCGCTGTGAAGGCTGCGCGCGCTCAGGACTCGGAGGCTCGGTGTTTACAGCCGCGAGCGCCACGAACTCCACGCGCCTGTCGTCGTCGGCCGCGTGCGGACCGAGCATCCTCACACCGCCGTTATTGGACGGGCTTCCCAGCATGCCTTCTGCTCCCAGGACAACGCGTGAGCGCCGGAATGTATCTCAACTCTGACAGCTACAAAAGCGCCATAAGTGTCGGTGTGTAGTGACTTATTTTATAGGATGAGGCGAGCGGAAAGGAAGCTGGAGCGCGCGTCAGAAAAGCAGTTCTTTTAAAAGAAGCAGTTATCTTAAAACCATGTTAGTGTGCTTCAAGAGCACAGACGCACCTGCGCGTGAACAGAAAGTTGCACGAAACAAAAGTGAAAAGTCATCGGAGCGTCACGGGGAGCTGCTGATCTGAAGGTCTTGGACATCTGATCAAAACAGCGCCTGTGCATTCTGAGCTCTTGGTTCCAAGTCGGCAGCACAGAAGCCGACAGTAGTCTTTGATCCACGCAGGGGAAAAAAAAACCAACACACACACACACACACACACACACACTTGAGCGAAGTTGTGTGAGATGTTAAAAGCGCGCGCTCGATGGAAACGCTGAAAAGTTTGGCGGCAGCGTTTTGGCGACTCCCACGTGCATCATGCTCAAATAAATAACCCCCCCTCCCCTAAACAATGCTATCGGGATTTGCTATTCTGGGATCTTGTCTGTGTCAGTCTTCACGGGAGTCTGACCGGGAAAGAGATTCAAAGGCAGCGCCGCTGTTCGTTTTCTTCCGCCACGCATGTGAGTGCCGGATGAGCGCTACAGAGTCTGTGCACGGAGTCCTCCGCCGCGTGCAGCCACAAGCGCAGGTGAGCCTGAGCACGAGGGAGATGTTCAGAGACTTCTGCTGCGCTGGGGAATGCGAGATGTTCAGTACCCTCAGCTCATCCTCAGCTCATCCTCGTGTTTACGTTTCTCTACAGTTCTCTCTGTTATCTAATGCAGTGCTTCTCAAACCTTTTGGCGAGCCCTTTAACTGTAAAATAAACCCCACTGACCCTCTCCGAACATGATTAGGCTACAACATTAGGCTCATTATTTAAACGTGTACAATAATATCTGCCTACTAATTGGATTCATGGGGGGTTTTATTGCTGAGTTTTCCACCAACACGTTTGTTCCGATTTGACATTAGACCAAATAGTTTTAGTTATTCACGTTTCTATGAAACCCATTCAGTTCAAGTGACCAGTCAGGCCAGCTATAAAAACTCAATCATCCCCAGTAACAATTTTATGTTGGTCATGGTTGTGGTGGATCCAGAGCCAATCCAGAGAACACTGGGAGTGAGGCAGGAATACACCCTGAATGGGAGGGGCGCATTGCAGGGCATCATGCACATAGACTTGCACACACTCATTCACACCCAGGGACAGTTCAGTATAGACAGTCCCTATACCAGCAGGTTTTTGGGAGGTGTGAGGAAACCGAAAGAAACCCACATGAACACAGGGAGAACATGCACAGAAACTCCACGCAGACAGAAACCTGAGTTCAGGATCAAACTGTAGAGCTGAAGCTGTGGTGTGGCAATGCTTCCCGCTGCACCGCCATGCCACCCCCTACAAAAACTCAATAAATATAATAACTTTACTAATACTGGGTTATGAGTTCCACCACTGTAACAAAATGGCACATGCTGTGATCAAAGCTTTCATCAATTCCAGAATGAGGAGGATCATTATCAGTAAAGTATCACTCTTTTACATACAACATCCATCCATACATCTTCTATACTGCTTAATCCTTTTCAGGGTCACGGGGAACCTGGAGCCTATCCAAGGGAGCATCGGGCACAAGGCAGGGTACAGGGTACCCCGGGGTACGGGGCCCTGGACAGGGTGCCAATCCATCACAGGGCACACAATCACATACACATTCACACACTACGGACACTTTGGACACGCCAATCAGCCTACTATGCGTGTCTTTGGACTGGGGGAGGAAACCGGAGTACCCGGAGGAAACCCCCACAGCACAGGGAGAACATGCAAACTCCGCACACACAGGGCCACAGTGGGAATCAAACCCCCAACCCTGGAGGTGTGAGGCGAACGTGCTAACCACTAAGCCACCGTGCGCTCACATACACTATAACACATACACCATAACTTCTAGAAATTCAAAACTTCTAGAAGTCAGAAGTGTTTTGTTGTCATTCCTACATATAACTTGTATACATTAGAATGAAATGTTGTTTCTTCAGGACTATGGCATGACACACAGTAATTCATCAGCATAGTACACAGGAATACACATAAAGTGCAAATGCATTACAGTGTGAGATGAGTGCCAAGAATACACTAAATACACTGGGCAATAAATACTCAGAACAATGCACGCTAAATAGACAGGACAGCAGAACAATGTTGGGTGGAAAGAAAAGTATTGAAATGTTTTAATATTTTATTGTAAAAACAAGAAAAGGAAACCAATTCCTTATTAAGCTCGGGGTCTTATTGTTCTGTAGTTATACAGGGGCATCTCAAAAAAGTACTGTATCGGGAAAAGTTTGTGTTTTTCCCGTAATGTCATTCAAAAAGTGGAACTTTCATATATTCCATATTCATTACATATAAACTGAAATATTTCAAGCCTTTATTTTCCGTTTTAATTTTGATAATTACGGCTTACAGCTCATGGAAATCAAAAATCCAGTATCTAACAATATTAAAATAAAGAATTTATAATGCAGAAATGTCGACCTTCTGAAAAGTATCTTAATTTATGCACTCAATAAAGGTTGAAAGCCAGGCATATCAATACGTGTTGTTCGCTTCATTATACAACGTTTTCCCTTTGATGAGTATGACATGCTGGAACATGGCAGTCTACTCTGTTCCATTAACATGGATAACAGTGTGGAAAACGTTAGCATGGGCAATGATAAACAGTGCTCCAAATTACGGTGATTTAGCTGGTTGAGTAGCTGAGGAATTTTTGGGATAAATTCACACCTTTAATATCTGTATACCATGTTGATATTTCTGTAAAGCTGCTTTGAGACAATGTCTATTGTAAAAAGCGCTATACAAATAAAATTGAATTGAATTGAATTTTCCTGGTTTTAGAAATATTTATTAAATTATCGTCTTTTACAAAAAATAAATAATGCTGGAAATCTAATATCACGAGTGCTAGACACTCACTGGCGACACGGTGAAACACTGACATTGTCTTTACATGTAAAATATTTTAATAAATTCCCAGTCATCACTGTGCAACAGGGTGGAGGATGTAGAGAAAATAGTCACATAAATAATATACAAATTATACAAATAAAGATATATTCTATACAATCTATAAGAATATCAGAAAATGATGTCCATAAATTTTCCAGAAATGTATTATTTAGTCAAATTGTAAGCGTTGACATATTGTTTAAGTATCATTAAGTTGATCATATGGACCATGGGTAAGGTGTTATTTTAATTAAGGTTGGGTTCCAAATGTATATGAAATGTTTGGCTTCAGAACAGGGGCACCAGAAGGAACTTTGGGTACTCTGACAAGTTAATGCATTGGGACCCCTTGCTTTATACAGTTCTCATTCTTCTGGACTTCTCCTGGGTCATAGGAATCATTCTGCTCCAGGACATTAAAGTGCATATTCTTTGATGATAATAACACAGTGTATATTTTCAGCTGATATTAGTGTGGGATAGAATTATTCTGCTAATTATTCCGAGACCCCAAATTAATTCCAAGATAAACTTGGACCAGCTGTGGAAACTATGAGTGAAAAATCCAATGTTGTTTATGCCAAAATGAGATTATCCTACATGAACAGGTGCTAGGGATATTCACTGCAGTGGCCTGAATACAGTGAATACAACAGGGTTATGAAACGGTCTATACTAATTCTCTGTGAAATGTGAATCAAAACATTTTCAGAGTACTAAAACTAGCCACTATTTGTGGCATTTAACAAACTGGTGGAATTTTAACCAGTAAATATCTTTTAAACCGCTTCCTACAGGGGAAGACTGTTTACCAAGGCTGCGCTGATAATAGCATGCATTAGAATGATGTAATTTTATGTAAATACTAATAGCCACTGTAGACTTCAATTCAATTCAATTTTATTTATATAGCGCTTTTAACAGTGAGCATTGTCACAAAGCAGGTTTATAGAAATCTGGATATAAATGTGAAATTGATCCCTAATTTGCAAGCCAGAGATGACAATGGCAAGGAAAAACTCCCTGAGGTGACAAGAGGAAAAAACCTCATCTAGGTGACACTGGATATTATAATAATGAGTCTTTATTGATCACATATACATTAATTACAGCACAGTGAAATTCTTTTCTTCACATACCCCAGCATGTTAGGAAGCTGGGGTTAGAGCTCAGGGTCAGCTATGATATGGCACCCCTGGAGCAGACAGGGTTAAAGACCTTGCTCAAGGGCCCAACAGTGGCAGCTTGGCAGAGCTGGGGCATGAACCCCTGACCTTCTGATCAGTAACCCAGAGCCTCAACCGCCAAGCCACCACTGCCCCAATATTGGAAACTTCTCTTCTATAACGGTTTACTATATAGTCAAAAAGTGTTGACAGTTAACTGTGTATGAGCACCATTATAGTTTTAACTTTAAATCTATCATATCAAACTGAAGTTATTAACTGTTTAATGATGGAGACTGGAGTGCACACTGGTCTTCAGAATTGGAGTCCTAAGGCTACTTCATGGCATTAATGGCATGGACAGAACCTTAGACAGAGTGTAAAATAAATGAGTCTGTTTTATTTCCTGTACATACTAGTCAAGAGCATTCACTGCTATGGCATTTAAACATGTAAGATAGTCTACCTAAATGCAAACCACAGCATATATACAAGTATTACATTAAGTAGAAATCTTCTTCATGTTCATCAAGCCACCCAAACACGGCCAGTTGTCCCTGTCTTTCTTCTGATAGAGGACTTTGCTGGTTACTCATGAAAGAAAATTAGCTGTCTGTCACTTGTACAAAAATACACACTGCAAATAAGACTGCACTACAATAGTTGTCAGACTTGAGTCGTCAGTTGTCTCATCCTAGAACTCTGCTGGCACTAAACAGCTGGGAAAGGTCACTGTCTGGACGCAAAGGAAACACTCGTCCTACGCTAACATCCACTCAGCTATAAAAGCCTTTTCTTAACCACATTTATAAAGACTTCTGAACAGACGCCTTCCTTCTCATAGGCACCGAAAGGGATAAGCAATAATGGGCCTTGCCTTTACACAGTCATGCGTATACATTCACTCATCTCCCAGAAAGATCTATCCAAGATCAGACAGCCACAGTGGGACATTTAACAGAATTTCAAACACAGTAGTGATTGGGCCTCCTGTCTTCCCTAGACACCCAGGAAACCATAGGCCTTTCCCAGACCCCAATGCCGTTTTAAAATCTCTCATCCTCTCAGTTTGCTCTTTACCCTAGTTCCTATTTAGCACATGATGCTGTTATTGGGGAAAACGAAAATAAATCACACAGATTCATGCTGAGATAAGTGTTCATACTGTGGCCCTTAAGGAAGAAGAAAGATCAAACTGTCACTCAGATGCTGACCAGTTTTCCCCCAAAAAAGACTATTTTCATGCTACTATTTTTGTGTTTTTTTTTACTACTCCAAATCCATAAAGTTACACATTACTCATCCGACAGGAAGCCATAATTTCAGAGGAGCTTGCCAGTGTGAAAAGGCCTAAAGAGTCACACCTACTATGAAGCTAGACAGACATACGTCTCCAAACTACGAGTGAAAAGAGAGCCTTTGTGAGTGCAGCAGTGGGTGGGAATGTATGCCAGAGCCTGTTTTTAACTGAAAAGGCCTTTTGTATATCGAATCCCTCCCTAACCAGATAACAAGCTAAGCGCAGCCACCTTAAATCACTGGCATCTTCATTAGGCATACTAGCAAGTCAGAAAATAATGGGAGCTAAGGAAAATAATAGGTTTCTTTATACATGATCGTATTTGAGTTTAGTTGGCTCCCCACACACATTTTAGAAACAGAGGTTCAGGATGGAGATGTGAGTGATGAGATGTCATGTGCTAAAACCACACTAAAACTAATCGCTCGGTCTTCACATTGGTCGACAGACCCGAGCTAATATATAAAACATATCACCAGCACAATTAGCACCGGTGATTCAACAGACAAATCAAATAGTTATTGCCGGAGACATTGCTGATAAACCTACACGCAATACTGCTGGTGCGTGAACGAGTTCACAATCATGACTATTGCTGATTTAAGTGATTCCACAAGCAAGTGCATAACTACACTGAATTAACATCTGTCCATATTTATAATAACTACACGGAAACACATACTGGAAAAAGGATAGTGAGAGCAATAGTGTCTCATGCATGTCCACAAGTCTGTGGGGATTGAGTGCAACGGCACATCTATTACTTTAGTCAGTGGCAAGAAAGTTTGCTCTGTTCTGCCCTGAGTTATCAGTCAGAGTGTTCCCAGGGCAGCTCAAGCCTTTGTGCTGCAATGTGCTTGCTTTGTATGGCGCTTTCAGTTTAACACTCCCTTTTTAAAATGTCCCCCATCTCTTTCTAACCGAGCCACTGCTCCTTGTAAGCTGCTTGCTGTGCACAGGAAAGCATATCTCTGCTGGGATCTCAAAAAAAAAATTAAATTACTTAAAATGTAGCCTATATAAAACAAAAATCTTTTCCTTTTAGGCCAAGCCAATTTCTGCGTACATTCCAGATACAGATGTTTGGAGCACTAAACAGATACAGATGCAGATGTTTGGAGCACTAAACAGATGCAGATGTTTGGAGCACTAAACAGATACAGAATCAGATGTTTGGAGCACTAAACAGGTCCAGATACAGATGTTTGGAGCACTAAACAGGTCCAGATACAGATGTTTGGAGCAATAAACAGATTCAGATGTTTGGAGCACTAAAAAGGTCCAGATACAGATGTTTGGAGCACTAAACAGGTCCAGATACAGATGTTTGGAGCACTGAACAGGTCCAGATACAGATGTTTGGAGTACTAAACAGATTCAGATGTTTGGAGCACTAAACAGGTCCAGATACAGATGTTTGGAGCACTAAACAGGTCCAGATACAGATGTTTGGAGCACTAAACAGATTCAGATGTTTGGAGCACTAAACAGGTCCAGATACAGCTGTTTGGAGCACTAAACAGGTCCAGATACAGCTGTTTGGAGCACTAAACAGGTCCAGATACAGATGTTTGGAGCACTAAACAGGTACCGATTCAGATGTTTGGAGCACTAAACAGGTCCAGATACAGATGTTTGGAGCACTAAACAGGTCCAGATACAGATGTTTGGCGTACTAAACAGATTCAGATGTTTGGAGCACTAAACAGGTCCAGATACAGATGTTTGGAGCACTGAACAGGTCCAGATACAGATGTTTGGAGCACTAAACAGATTCAGATGTTTGGAGCACTAAACAGGTCCAGATACAGATGTTTGGAGCAATAAACAGATTCAGATGTTTGGAGCACTAAAAAGGTCCAGATACAGATGTTTGGAGCACTAAACAGGTCCAGATACAGATGTTTGGCATACTAAACAGATTCAGATGTTTGGAGCACTAAACAGGTCCAGATACAGATGTTTGGAGCACTAAACAGGTCCAGATACAGATGTTTGGCGTACTAAACAGATTCAGATGTTTGGAGCACTAAACAGGTCCAGATACAGATGTTTGGAGCACTGAACAGGTCCAGATACAGATGTTTGGAGTACTAAACAGATTCAGATGTTTGGAGCACTAAACAGGTCCAGATACAGCTGTTTGGAGCACTAAACAGGCCCAGATACAGATGTTTGAAGCACTAAACAGGTCCAGATACAGATGTTTGGAGCACTAAACAGGTACCGATTCAGATGTTTGGAGCACTAAACAGGTCCAGATACAGATGTTTGGAGCACTGAACAGGTCCAGATACAGATGTTTGGAGTACTAAACAGATTCAGATGTTTGGAGCACTAAACAGGTACAAATACAGATGTCTGGAGCACTAAACAGGTACAGATGCAGATGTTTGGAGTACTAAGGTACAAATACAGATGTTTGGAGCACTAAACAGGTACAGATACAAATACAGCTGTTTGGAGCACTAAACAGATACAGATGCAGATGTTTGGAGCACTAAACAGGTACCGATACAAATACAGCTGTTTGGAGCACTAAACAGATACAGATGCAGATGTTTGGAGCACTAAACAGACACAGATGCAGATGTTTGGAGCACTAAATAGACACAGATGCAGATGTTTGGAGCACTAAACAGATACAGATGCAGATGTTTGGAGCACTAAATAGACACAGATGCAGATGTTTGGAGCACTAAACAGATAGAGATGCAGATGTTTGGAGCACTAAACAGACACAGATGCAGATGTTTGGAGCACTAAACAGACACAGATGCAGATGTTTGGAGCCCTAAACAGATACAGATTCAGACAGTTGCATTTCACAGTTGCAGTTGACAGTTGTGTTACACCCCTAGAATACAGTACACTGCAGTTCTGCATACTAGCATACTACATACTAGCTTACTAAGTCGAAATATCTATAGATGGCATGCTATTTTCACATACTGTGCAGTATGGCAGTATGCAGGTTTGGACATGGTCTTCGGCGCATTCTTACAGTCCAGCATTGATGTGATTTAGGGTCGAGGCTATTAATGAGGCCACTGTTCAGCATGTAAAACCAATTAGGAGAGAAAACAAACAGGCAAAGTGAAGAACCAGTTTACACACATGAAAAATATCATACATCATGTTTTTTGGTGTGATTTATACATTTTTTTAAAACAGTTTCTCTGTAGGTATGATTATAGATTATTAATCTTACTGTTAGAAATCACTGATGAACGTAGGTATTAGATCGAGCCAAATGCAGTTGCATTTTGCTTTGCCATACAATAAATGTGGATCTGATTATTCTACACAATTCTTTTACATGTCTATCAACAAAATCAGGGTGAAACCCCTACACCCATCCTACAACAGCTGGAACACTCCTTTGCAATCAAGAATTCAGTGTAATGTTTGAAATGAAATCTATTCTGTGTAGAATTCCAATATATTTTTAAAGAAGTATAATGGACCGTGTATTTTATTTTATTAATGTTCATATTTCCCATTTTCCGTAATAAAATGCAACAGGAGGTACTGTTGCAGGAAAATAATCAGCTGTGTGGTTGGTATACCAGAGCGCTGCTGAATTCTCTCATCTGATTGGTCAGAAGGTGTTGATTAATTTTCTGTAACGGCAGCGCTGACAATCGTTCAGACTGTCATTAAAAATCACAGGTTTATTGACTAACTGCTAACATTAAAACTATAAACGGTTAAAAAGCATGATGTGCTGTTCATTAATATATTCACAATTGTAATCATTGCAAGTTGATGGAGGACGAACAAAACACTTTGGGGCGTGCTAGTATTGGAAAATAATAATCACACCACATATTTGTAAAGAACTTGAAATAAGATTTGCTTAGGTACAGCGGTGTCTTTTCACAAAAGCCCAGGGTGTGACAGTGTAGAACACGTGACAATAAAAAGCCGTTTCTGACCATACCTCATGCACACAGCTGGCAACTGACTCAACATGGCTGGATTGAGACACACAGTGAAAGTAGAAGCTCAACAATAACCCTCATGAACTCAGTCATTCAGTTTCTGCTTCATTATGAGTCAGGCCTAATGATAGTACTATGCCTTGAAATTATTTAGCTATTTATTTCCCTTTAATGTAGTACTCAGTGTGTCAGGCTGCTATACCTCACCAAATCCAAATGATGCTGACTTGAAATTATTATTTTTGTAAAAATTTTCAGTAGACAGATCAGTAATGACAAATTCAAGGTGAATTAGACACAGGGAACTATATATATATATATATATATATATATATATATATATATATGTGTGTGTGTGTGTGTGTGTATGCATCTATATATGCATATATAAATAATATATTATATATTATATATATATATATATATACACACACATTATATGTGTGTAGCTATATCTCTATATATTACATGTAATCATTTAGACAATTTTCTATAACAGCTCGACTCTTGACAGCAGCTCTAGCCGAAACTCAATAGTTCTATAGTAACAACTTACAAAGTTATAAGCCTAATTTAAATCAATTTATTTAAAACCTATAATGATCGATATGGTGAAGGTTCCTGTTGTGAGACATTTATTTACCATTTTATGGAAGAAGTCTGAGAAGTGTGAATGGTTTGTGAGTTTTCTGCCATGGGACAGTGTTCAGGACTTCTGCATTATCAGACCTCTCAGAAACAAGCTGTGTTTCCCCCCCACAAATAAAGTCCGCGTTAACTTCGGGAGGAAAACGAGAGGCTGGTGAGTGAACAACTGTTCACAGCTGTTATAACCAAAGTGATAACAGGAACTACGGTCCACATTACATGTCAATAAAATGGTTAAAGGTATAACTTGTGCTTCATTAATTCAAAAAAAAAGAATATTTTGGTGACGTGCTGTTCGAAGTCAGGATAGCACACCACCCCATCTTTGATCATTTTACTATAACAACATGTCCCATTCTGTTTAATTCCTCACATGATGCTGTTTAAACAGGTCAATATGAGGCATGTGTAATATAGAGAGAGAATATAGTTTTTCAAGCCCACGGTGATCACAAACATATTTACTGTAAATTCTGCTACAACTGAAGACTGTTGTAAGCTTAAAAATGGCACATAATAAACACCCCCTAGAGAGCAGAACAATAACAAGTCATTTATGAGTGCGCTCAAAGGCTTGGAGAGTCTAATGTACTGAATTATAATAAGGTGTCACTTTTATATTTCAGTCCGGCATAATCTGGTGCTCCTTTTTGGATTTAAGTCGCTGAAGGAATGCAGTCTGAAAGCTCAGCCGTTTTACTCGTGCTTCAGTGGATCAACTCTTTACACGCCGAACAAAAAAAGCAGACCTCAAAGCTAAGCTAGGTACAGCTCCAAGCCAGAACAGTTTTCTGTAGTAATATGATCGTGCTAAGAAAATACAAGGAATATAAATACAAGGCAACTGCACCACCATGTGGTGTACAAAGAGAAATACAACCTGCATTAAATAGACAAACAGGATGAACCTCTGAACACAGAATTCTCATTTTAAGCTGCAGGAGAGAAAGTGAAAGGTTTATGAGAGGAACTAAATCCATTCTGTGGCATTCGCTTTTACTACAGAGCAGGCTTTGGTTTTATTTTCTCACAAGCCAGTCCTTTTTTTTTTTTTTTTTTTTTTTTTAAAAAAAAAGGACAAATGTACCTATAGATTATATTATAATCATACCATGCTGAAAATTGTAATTACTTGACAGTTAAAGACACAACAATTTGATACCACGAATGTTAACATGTGAATTCAGAACTCAGAGAGAAGGAGAATGAGGAATAAATTATTTTATGTCTGATCCAAAGAGGGATTTAATGCACAATATCAAACACAAAGGGTACACAAACCATTGCACTCATACACCCTTTACCAACCCACCCAACCATGCATACACACGCACACACACACACTTTGCATGGAGAAAACCCAACAGTAAGAAGCCCTTTCAACAAGATCACATTATCAAATTGCAGACCTATACAAGTAACTAATAAAATCGAACTAATAGGATTAAAAGTGAATTTCAGAGTTATCATACAAACTACAGAGATCAACATGTACAAGATGTGTAGATTATGGCTTTAGCATTAAGTTTTGAATTGTACACAAGACGACATGATGAACAAATCAGGGCTTAACAGGAACTCGAGCCAGGACAGAAGTTTTTATTCAGAACCACACAAAGCTCAGAGGCAGGACTCTCCAAGGCCTTAGACAAGGCAGAGGAGCCTTCACACATCGATCAGACCACCGTCACCAATACATGCTCTAAGTACACTGCAGGGAAGACTGGGCCATTTGGAGTCTTTGTACTGAGATCAGATCGACAGGGATCATTTGGGGACAAGTATCTAATAAGCTCCACAACATTTGGATTAGATAGATTGAGTTATATGATCATATAACCACATCAGCTTAGATTTGAACACATTGTTCCCACATTCTTCCGGGTCTGGAAAAACTGCAGATTTGCTGACTGGCTGCTTTGTAACCTTAAAGAAAATACATTTGGAATAATGTGGTGTTTGGCTGAAGACAGGAAAATGTTATTTAGTGTCATGGATGAACATGTGTTACCAGACACTGTGGTGGGAGGAGAGTGAACTAAACTAGCCAGGATGGCCCTGGCTGTGGCAAAAGCAAAATACATTTCTGCCACGGTGTGATCATCTGTATAGTTCTTTAAAACTGCAGTCAGAAATGAGCAAAAGCTCTAAGGCTAAGTGCAGTTAGAGCGGTCGGCCATGTCGGCATTGCATATGGCTGTGCATGGTAAACAAAATGGCACCGTGTGTGGGTATTGATAGTGGTGTGGTAGGGATCCCTCTGGTTGAGCTGGTCTGGAGCAGTGTGGTTACGGCGCAGTCAGTGCCTGGGCGTCAGAGAGGAAGTGAGGCGCATCAGTCAGCGCTGACCTGCGTGCTGACCTGGCCATCAGCTGTCTGACTCGTTGACTGGATGAACATAGGCTGAGTTAGCTCCTGACCCGCTGGCATCGTCACCTGCTGGATCTGATACAACTGCTGCAGGGCCGAGAGAGAGAGAGGAGAAAAGAGACCGGAGGATATATAAAGCGACAGATACATGATGCATCGCTATAATAAACAGTGTAATTATAGCATACAAACAAAAGTGCACAAATGAAGTACTGTATGCAAGTAGGAACTACAGATGTGAGTGGGAAAGACATTGCAAGGTATATATCTGTCAAATAAGAGTGTTTTGTGCCGTAATTGCACTATAACGATGTTCATAAAAGGTTAACAAAGTAATCATTACGACTTCTCCATTTTTAACCACCCCAGACATCAAATGAACACACCCTTAGTTTGTTCAATCACATATTATTAGCTTCAAGCGGCTATGGTGAGAATCAGGATCATGAATTTTTTTTACCATTTCAGTCTGAAAGCTGCTAGCGACACTATGAGCATAGGGATATCAAGGTGACGGGCAATAAAGTACTGGAGGTTTACTACGGAAAAAGAAGCATAGATCTGGTTTTTCAAAGTAAAAGCTTTTCTTCCTATTAGCATGTCATTTTAATCATTTTCAGTGGAACGTCAAAGGTATTTTATTTCCTGTGCCTATTACTGTTATTAATATAGCAAGACTGTTTGACTGTAGATCATCTCTTAAATAACACCATGATGATTCCTGGCTAAGCCACTAGCAGGACAGTTGGTTTAATCCTAATCTCTCCTCGTGCCCGAATAAACTCTTAGCCCACTGATAGAGCACCTGCAGGAGCAGGCTGGAACACTTTCACTGTTCATTCACTGCAGTCGCAATTGCAGTATTTTACAGTCAGGTATATGCAAGAGCTCCTGAAGATAAAGGTCAATGACATTCATGGGCACGGTAGCTTAGTTAGCACGTTTGCCTCCGGGGATGGGGGTTTGAATCCCTTCTCCACCCTGTGTGCGCAGGGTTTGCATGCTCTCCCCGTGCTCTGGGGGTTTCATCCGGGTACTTCAGTTTCCGGTTTGTACTGCTGGTCCATATCTACAGCCTACTGTAAATTAATATTTAACTTCAGCTCATAAATTCTTTATGTCTACTTTATGTTAGCATGTGTTCAGCCTCGTCTTGAAAAACCTGAACTTGATCCAACTAGGAGCAATCATTTTATTCAATCACATATACATTTTTCTATGAAATAAGATTTTAAAGAGAGTTGCTGATGTTCAGTCGTAGCACGCGTATTCTAAGCAAACATCTTGGGGGGGGGGGATTACAGTATGGATTTTGCAAACAAACCATAACACGTAATAACATTAAATGACATTTTAACGCATGCTGACCCTGGTGAGATCTTTTCTGATATTGCTAGAACCCACTGCAGCCTTTGATCCAACTGATCATTATGATGAATAGACTCAGTGGGTTGGTATTTTGCAGACTGCCCTTAATTGTTCCTCATTTATCTAAAAGCATATTCTCGGTTTCTGTTGGGGATAAGGTGCCCTCTCTTACCTATTGACTGCATTAGGGATCCATTCTTGGTCTCATTTCATTTTCACTCAATATGCTTCCCACGGCGGTTTGAATTCAGCATTTTAACGGCTTATTTCAGATTTATTCTGATGACACGGTTATAGGCTTTATGTTATTTCTAGGGAATTGCCGGTAGTTCAGGTGGCATTAATTTTGACCCCACCTCCCTTCATAGCATACCAGTGAATTTTAGGATTTATTTAATCATATTCTCTTTTTCCAGTGCTGACGTGCCAAGCATTAAACAGAGAAGCTCCTGGATATATTTCTCTATTGCTGTCTCCTTGTAATAATGCGAAGTCTTTTAGATCTTCCAACCATGGACTTCTGGCTCTTGCAAGTTCTAAGCTAAATTGAAAGGAGGACTGGGCATTTGCTGTCTGTACCCCTACACTTTGAAACAGTACCTACTGTGACTTCAGTCCACAAGAAATGGCATTTTAGAACATGGGTAAACTGGTAAATAAGTGGTAGACACAATTGTCACCAAGTGAGAGTATTCGCCATTCTCACTTGTGCCTATTACTAGAAATAAGTACTAATTAAAATATAATTAAATAAATTAAATAGGCGTAAAAAATTCAAAAGTGAAGAAATGTAAACAAAGAGAAACCAGATGCAACCGAACATACTGACTTGCTGGGGATTAGCAAATAGAAATAAAAATAAATGTAGAAATACTACGTATATCATGGAAGAGGGTGAGTTAGTAGACCCGTGCGACTGACTCTTACCTGACCATCAGTGAACTGGTTGAACTGCTGTTGCCCTTGCTGCACTTCTGTCTGTGATACCTGCCAACAGAGCAAAATGCACATCATGTCCCTGTTCTGCGTGAAAGGCATCCAAATGAAAATGACACTGCAAAATGGTCTGTCCTGTTCAAGTATCAGCACAAATTACAAAACATTTTTTTTTTAAATGAAGCAACATAAATGATAAAACAGCAGCTACTGTGATAGATACTACCAGGGTTCCATAGGCAGATCATTACATTAGTGGCGTTCTTGTGTTGTACCTGCTGAGTGCTGGTTGTGAGAGTCTGTATTTGTCCTTGAACGACTTGTGCTCCTGAAACTGGCTGAGCCAGACGGATGTACTGCAGGCCTCCGGTGTTCAGCTGCACCTGTGGCACCACCACCACAAGGAGGAGACAGTGAGCATACTCAATTACCTTCAATAACCCCCATCATGGCTTTGTTAGCTTCTAGACCAATACACACGGTCCGTATAGAATTCTAGACCAATACACATGGTCCGTATAGAATTCTAGACCAATACACATGGGCCTTATAGAATTCTAGACCAATACACATGGGCCACATACAACCCCAATTGCAAAAAAGTTGGGACACTAACATGTAAATAAAAACAGAATGTAATGATTTCATAAACCCACATGTTATTCACAATAGAACATAGAAAACATTTCAAATGTTTAAACTGAGGAAATGTACCATTCTAAGGAAATAAATTAAGGTAATTTTGAATTTGATGGTCGGAATACGTCTCAAAAATTTTGGGACGGGGCAACAAAAGGCTGGAAAAGTAAGCGTTAACGGGATAATTAGCAGATTATTGGGCTGCAGGTAAATAACATGCCTGATTATCTAAGAAACATTTGACTGAGGTGAAAAAATTGCATAATGATTCAAATAAAAGGAGTAATTAATAGTAATGAAAACAGTGTGACATGTAAGTGTATTTCAGTCTCATAATGACTGATTGGCATTCTATAATTACATTGTCTGCTTGGTTTTTTTTTTTGCTCTCTACAGAATATTCACATAATAGAAGTTCACAGAATGATTTCACATTTCCACTCCTGACCTTTTTGCAGATGTGAATTTTATGAGTCGGTATTTGGATGGCAAAGTGTTTACAGTCACTATTATAACATGCGATCAATGTGATAAACATGCTGGTGCAGCTCTTACAGGGATCTGCTGAATCTCTCCTGTGTTGGTGATGATCTGCTGCATGACCTGCATGGTCTGACCGGCTGGTTGCGCTGCCTGGGCCTGAGCCTGGCCTTGTGCAGCTGCCTGCACTATCTGCACCTGCTGGCCCTCGCCCACCTGCATGGTCACCGGAGCGCTCTATAAAACGGAGCGAGAAGAAAGAAGCGGGGCAGTGAGAAGTGATAAGGGTCTGAACAAATGAAGCTTTGCCCTGTGCAAGAGCACCCTATTCCTGCCTGGTGGTTTTCTTGTTGCAGCACTGATACTAAAGCTTACAACACACCTCACATCACCCCATGTTCTGGACAGCCTTCTGAGAACCACAAGAAATTGATCCAAGCAATAAGAAAGAGGAGTGGGGTAAGTCTGTGACCTCTGACCTCTTGCAGCAAGCAGAGAAACCTGGGCGGTAAATCACCTAACCATGAAAGGCGATCAGCCAAGTCTTCAGGGAAGGACATCCAATACACAAGAGCAATTTATTCAGCAGCCTGGCATCATCTGCCTGTCATGACCTCAATCAGTTGAAGAGGAGATGAATTATGGACACAGGTATTTACAGTGGGGAAAAATTCTTTGGTTTACATTGATGTGATATTATGGAGCCTTTTAACGAAATACACATGATATAAAGCTTATATTAGTGGTGATCTACAAACCCAAATTTCCATTTGTGATACAATATTAGGTGATACCGATCAGACAAATGACTGCCATGAAATACGCCAGGATACAGAGTTGGAAAATGCATCAAATCCAATCTGAGACCAACCCAGCAGGTTAATATCAGCCTGATACCAATACACAGTATCAGATCAGTGCTTCGCTAAGATCGCAAATAATAAGTTATAGAGTTTTATACAATTTAATAAGGAGTCCTAACTAAGGCATGACCCTCAGTTAAAATCAGGTGCTATATTAGGGACGTACAGTGCCTCCACAAATATTGGCACCCTTGGTATATATGAGCAAAGAAGGCTGTGAAAATTTCTCTTTATTGTTTAACCTTTTGATCTTTTGTTGAAGAAAAAAAAAATCACAAAAATACTCTTCTCTCACGGATATCAAACAATTACAAACAACACAGGTTTATCAACAAAATATTTGTTAAATATGTGTGCAACAAATATTGGTACCCTTTTAGTCAATACTTTGTGCTATCTCCCTTTGCCATAATAATCATGCTATAATGCCTGATGAGGTTGGAGAATACATGGCAAGTGATCTGAGACCGTTCCTTACAGAAGCTCTTCAGGTCCTTAAAATTTCGAGGTCCACACTGGTGGATTCTCCTCTTCAGTGCACGGTACACAGGTTTTCTACGGGGTTCAGGTCAGGGGACTGGGATGGCCATGGCAGGATCTTGATTTTATGGTCAGTAAACCATTTTTGTGTTGATTTTGATGTATGTTTTGGATCAATGTTCTGCTGGAAGATCCAACCACGGCCCGTTTAAAGCTTTCTGGCGTCAGAGGCAGTCAGGTTTTCATTTAATATGCCATGTATCCTAACAAAATGTCCAGGTCCTCTGGCGGAAAAAAACCAGCCCCAAAACATTAAAGATCCACCACCATATTTAACCGTGGGCATGCGGTACTTTTCCATATGGCTACCTCTCTGTGTGCTCCAAAACCACCTCTGGTGTTTATTGCCAAAAAGCTCTATTTTGGTTTCATCTGACCATAGAACCCGATCCCATTTGAAGGTCCAGTAGTGTCTGGCAAACTGAAGATGCTCGAGTTTGTTTTTGGATGAGAGTAAGAGGCTTTTTTCTTGAAACCCTTCCAAACAACTTGTGGTAATGTAGGTGACTTCGCACTTTCTGACTCCAACACCCAGCTAACTTCTGCATTTCTCCAGCTGTGATCCTTGGAGATTTTTTGGCCACTAGAACCATCCTCTTCAGTGTGTTGAGACAATATAGACACACGTCCAACTCCAGGTTATTTCATAACACTTCCAGTTGACTGGAACATCTTTATTATTGCCCTGATGGTGGAAATGGGCATTTTCAATGCTTCTGCTATATTCTATATATTTTTGTGAAGCTCAACAACCTTTTGCCGCACATCACAGCTATATTCCTTGGTCTTACACATTGTTATGAATGACAAAGGGAATTTGGTCTGTGTTACCTCATATTTATACCCCTGTGAAACAGGAAGTCATGGTTGAACAATTTCCCATTCCTAGTCACCAAGTATATACCAATGGGAATATACTTATATATATATATATATATATATACTTATATATATATATATATATATATATATATATATATATATATATATATATATATATATATATAAAAAGCTGTTGTGTTTGCAGTTGTTTGAGATCATGAGAGCGGAGTATACTTGTGAATTTTCTGAACAAAAGATCAAAAGGTTATACAATAGACAATTTTTCACAGCCTTTTTTGCTCATATTTACAAAGGGTGCCAATATTAGTGGAGGGCAGTGTATAAGGTACAGTTTGGGGTCTGAATAGTTTACCGTGATAGGGGTAGCCTGTGATTGAGCTACCTGCACCTGCTGTAGCTGCTGCATGGTGGTCCCCTGCAACACCTGAGGATGAACACATGGCAAGAGGAAGAGAGATGGAGTGAGGCAGAAAAGCTTGATCGAGCAATAAGCACATGCAAAGCAAATGGTAAGTGACACAGAGCATAAGTAGCAGGAACGGAAAAAAAAATTAAAGCATAGCTGACATTGGGCAGAGCATGAAAAAAAAATTAAATGTCATTCGTAAGCTGATGAATAATGGCCAAAAAAACAGCTATTTTAATTAAAGTAGCGCACTTGTCTCAATTGTAGTGAGAGCGAGCAAGCTGTGGGGAAAAAAAAAGCAGTAGCACAGAACAAAGCATGGTATCTCTCTCTCTCCATTCTCAGGGTCAAAGCCACAACAACAGACCATAGGCAGTTCACAGAAACTGCTGTGACTGAATTTTCTATACTTCCTTTTATTTATTATGATTATTTCAGATATTAATTGAAACCCTGACAGATTATCGTTATAACTGCACCCAGTTAACGCCGTCCAAACATCATGAGTGTCATAAAAAAACCCAAAAAAAACATACCTTTCTGTCTATTTGGCTTCAAGCATTTTGTTTTCATTATCGACTTTTATTTAAAACTTTTTAAAAGCCATGATATCAGTTTGCTAATCAGACCAGTTCTATGAAAGACTGAACACACTCCTCGTTCTGATCTCATGGCTCTAGTCCTGTAGCTAGTCTCTGGTCTTATGAACCGCCTTCAGCTTAATAATTTACAAAAAATACATGTGACTGGATAAGCTGAAACAGAGGATCTGCTCTACCACTTTGGTTCATTTTTACAAGTTAGAAGTTGAGTTGCTGTTCATTTGTTTCTTTGTAATTTAATGCCATGCCAGCTACCATGGCTATTTTCATGGCAGGAAATAGGTTAAAATGTAGCAAAAGATGAAGTTACAAAAGTTTTTTAAGATTCAAGATTTTAAAATTAAATCTGGCCTCACTTCATTAAATGTCTTTTCATATGAATCAATCGAATTAATTAAAAAAAAAAAGTCATAGAGGAGTCACAGTCCTTTAAATATTCCTCAGAGATATTGGACTTTCGCACAATGAGCATAAAGGAGGATCTTCACCCGTTAACAGATACTCGAGAGTGAGTACGGAGTGGCCTATTAAGCGACATGCGTAGACAATATGGTCCCAGCGATTATCCAAGTATAAACGACGTTTTCTACCAACAACAGGGTTCTTTTCCCCATTGCTTATTCCCTGTGCATTCATCTGACCACCACCTGCGATTCCTCCCTTTTATGTCCCTCCCTGTTCTGCTCTCTTGCTTGTTCTTGGCCGTCCCAAGAAGGTGAGTGTGAAAGCACTGTTCAGATCTCTGACCACTCAGCAAATAGCAGGCATGCTAAAACAGCAATGATCCTTACACAGAGAATAAGGTCCAGCACTGAGAAAGAGAGCAGAGTGTGAGAGAAAGTGTGTAGAAAAGACCCTGAATAAAGAGAAGGAGATCAAGAGGGCGCAAGGTGAAAGTTCATACAAACAGGGACAGCGAGGAAGATAAGTAGTGAGTGAATAGAACTGAATTAGGTTAATGACATGGACTGAAAGAGAACAGGAGACTAAAAGATGTGAAAAGGATCAGCAAAGTGTTGGAGGCGGGGGGAAAAAAAAACACTGTGTAAGTGAGAATGGGGAAGGGAGAAAGAATGGGTGTGTGTGTGTGTGTGTGTGTGTCTGTGTGTGAGAGAGAGAGAAAGAGAGAGAGTGTGAGACTCAGATACAGTGCCAAAGAGAAAGTGTATAAGACTAAAGAGAATAAAGAGAGAAAGCGACAGGAGAAGGGGCACCGAGTTCACATTCTGAGACTGGACTGATGTTACACTGGGGCGGATGAGAGGGTGACTGGGTTCTGCACTTCTCACTTGATAGGAAAGTGTGAATGACACCGCTCGGCATCCACTTTTCAAGTGTGGATCAAGTAATCAAAGTGGACTGAGCTCAAATGTGGGCCGTGTGTGTGTGTGTGTGTGTGTGTGTACCCTACTAGTACGGTAAAGTTTCAGGTACTTGTATGTCTATGAGATATAGGATAGACAAAGGCAAACGGTGAAGTGCCACTGCAACACGAACACGTAGCGACGTCCTAAAGGTTTTCCACTCCACCTGCTCACATGCACGTGTAACAAAAAGAGTTCAAATGCTATCTCATGTCATCTTTGTTGAAACAAAAATGGGAACCCAGTGCAAACATGACTGTATTTTGTTTCTGATAAGGCTAAGGTTATTGTTGAGTGTGTATACAGGTAGGGAAAGGTTATAATGGTGTGTGTGTGTGTTTGTTACCTGGCCCTGCTGTGGCTGGGCGATGATGATTTGGCCTGGCTGGAGGGTGGTGGCGGTGGTGGGTGTAGCCACCTGCTGGCCTTGCTGTTGCCCCTGCACCTGTACAGCACCAGGCTGCTGAGCCAGCGTGAAGTAGTACTGCACTGGCTCTGTCGAGGTAACCGACTGACGCACTTCCTCCTACACACACACACACACACACACACACACACACACACACACACACATATATAGGATAAAGACTATCACTAGGTTACATCTCCATAAATTATTTTAACACTGTAATACTAGAGGCTGACCTCGAATAAATAACTAATAGGAAAGGGCTAGGTAGAGTAATGCGAGATTTCATGCTGTGAACTGACAAGAGCTGCACTAGGCTTGTGCGATATGATGATGTACTGTAACTGTCCCTGCATAAACTGCCATGATATCCAGTGACACGGTCTCTGATTAAATGGAATTCGTACCTGGAAAAACACAAGAACACATTTTCTCCTCATTTTTGGATTTACTACTAGCTTTTAAAAATGACTTTCGAATGTGCCACAATGTCAGTGGGAACGTCATCTCTTGTGGGAAACATTATGACTCCTTGACATCGCTAACCTTCAAGCAAGGTCAATGGGATCACACTTGTGTGGAAATGTCATTGATAGTAGGAGGAATCCACTAGTTGTGGTGATTTTGTGTCCCTTATAGCCCAACTTACGCACATACCTATGTGTCACCAGAACTACATCAAAAATACCCTCTGGAACCTAGTTAAGTCGAAAAAATAATTAATTAAATTATTATTTTTAAAGGTGATAAATGAAAATGCTCAATGTTCTCATGCTAAAGATCTCTTTGGGCTAAGAATTGTCAATTTTAGTTTTTATCGAGTATGACCTTGGACCCTGTTTTTAAAGCGTATTTTTTTTTGTATTCGAGATACGTCAGCCTATTAAAGGTTATATATAAATAATATAAATTATATAAAAAGGTGAAAAGGTGTGACACCTGAATGTAACATTTTTCAGTAATAGAAACTAATGTTGCTAAAAATCATGTTATGTCTCAGACTCTGAAACCAACTGCTGAGACACTCAGTGGATTTATGGTCATTTTGTTAGCCAATTTTTATAGCTATAGCAGGCAATTAAATCATTCAGTAAATCATGAAAAAGGAAAATCACTCTCTCACAACCCTGTCCTGCACCGTTTTACCCATCACCACCGGCTAGTGATCACTAACACTTCCCTTCACAGAGCTGTGCAAAATGCAACCAAACATACAAAAGACTTATTACTAAGTATTACTATTAATACAAACCAAAAGACAGTGCCAGGTTATTTAAAGAGGTGCCATTTTTTAAATGAGAAAGTGTAGAATAATTTGTGAGAAAGAGCGTAAACACCCCTCTCCCAGCTTTGTAATGTCACAGCTGAGAGTGTAGGATGTTTACACACCTGCTCACACACAAACATGACAGCAGCACCAGGAACTGTCTGATAACATCAGCCATGCTAATCAGAGATACAATAGCAAGCTGTGGCCCGAGTGCTGCGTTAGTGCTGCCACAGAGGAGAAGTCTCCTGGAGAAACATGTCGAGGGGCCTGAGACACTCTGAAAGCAGGGTGTGGATGTCAGTGTGGCGATTTAATATTTATCGCGGCGATGGAGTGGACGTTCAGTGGAAGCAGGACGCTGCAAACATCCGACTGAAAGCCTTCACTGGCCTTACCCCCAGCTTCCAGTCAAGGATGTTTACAGCACCTCCAAGCCCCCAGCAGAGGTGTTGCATAGAGATCCTCTTCCCCAGGATCACACAGGTAGTCACTCGGTTTCTCTGAGGTTTTTACTTCTTTAACTTCAATAATAAACACTTTTCCTGGGTTCTTACCTGTCGTTTGGGTGGCTTAAGGTCATCTCTTGGGACAATGTCAATGAGGAAGTCAAACTGGTCAAACTTGGTGATTGCCATGGCTATGTCATTCCTCTGATAAAGTTTAAAAAAAAAAGTGGGGGGGGGGGGGGTGAGAGTGAAATAAATACATTATAAACTCTGATCAAGGTAGCTTCGCAATATGTGACAGGATAGCATCATTTACTAGTTCTAAATGAGAAATGAGTGTCAACATAAAAGTGTATAAGGTTTATAACATGATGATATAATAGTATTAATTACATCAATACACTTTTCTGAGATCTCTCACGTATTATGCTTATAATAACACTGAATACACTGACTACATGGTTAATCAATGGAGCAACAAGTTGATTGGACCTATATATATATATATATATTTTTTTTTTTTTTTTTTTGAACCGAATGTTCCATTTCCCCTGTTTTTCAATGCTAATTTATTTTTGAAGAAATTAAACAAAAATATAACTAGTTTTATATATGTGCACACACACATTATATATATCGTACACTAATGCTATTTTTGCCACAGGAACATATTTCAGGCTAGATTTGGCACAGCGTGACTAGTAATAATCTGAAGCCTTTTCAGCTTCAAGGCTGTAACAGACCACCCCCACAGCTTATCCATGTGGTACTTTCCACAGGATACTGGCTGCCAAGACCACCTCCCCATTGTCACCCCTCACATCAGCGGCTATTTTTAGCCTTGTGATTAATATTTGGTGGCTAAGGGTCAGATCCTCGCAGTTGTTCTCATGATAAGCGTCGTCAGGGTTAACCTGACTGACGCGAGGCCTTCACAAAGGGCAGTGCAGCAAACACACCGCCTTAGCAACAGGAGTCAATACATGGCAAAATTTACATACTCAGTGATGGTGTGCTTGATGTTACAGGTTCAATCAAACGCAAAACTCTACCGGCTCTAATGCAAAAGGGTATCAATCTATTAAAGAAATAATTATCTTTCTACACCAATGTATTTTGAATATATATATATATATATATATATATATATATATATATATATATATATAAACAAATGTGTAGAGAATGGCTTTAAATGGATAAAGCTACCAATCAATGTTTTTTGTGTCCCGAAAATCGATCTTATTGAGAAACCTTGCTGCTTATTGTTAAGTGTTAGAACTGAGCAGACAGCGTAAACAGGACTCAGATCTATTGCTCCTTCCGACCCAGAAACACATCTGTGATAGATAGAGATGTACCCATGTATTTACATATGAAGAAGCAGAAGGATTGTGTAACAGGTCTGACTAGCTCATATAAGGTTAAAAGTATGGGTATGGGAAGCGAGTGATTCCCCCCCATGTGGCCACAACTCAGGGTCAGTGTTCAAATCTATGATGAGCCCTGACTTAGCAATGATCAAAATCCAACAGGTGATGGTAGGATCAGAGAAAAGAAGTTAAAGGTTAGCGGCTCACCTGTAGCGTGCGCCGTTTGTTGTCCTCGGTGTGAATCCAGGCTCTCAGAGTGAGCTCAGTGATGAAGATCTGAGCTGCTTTGGCAAACAGCACTGGAGCCTCAGCACTGATCATCTACAGCGGGTTAAATGGCGAGCAGGCACAAGCACACATACACAAATTCTCATGGTCAGAGTAAAGGGGCAGAGCACTTTTTTACACACACACAAATAAGGCTGAACCACAGTGTGTCCCAAGGTCTTTTCTCATGTCAGTGAAGCTGAGCTCTTAATTGCCTTGGCTTTCTGTTCCAGTTTAACCTTCTTCCCACTCTAAGCTCCAGTTTATTTTAAGCGTGAGAACACCACTCTAAACGAATGCATGCTTCCCACACAGGTCTAGTTTTAACTACAAACAGTGTAACGCTCATGCCACATACTGCGCACTCCACTGTGCAACAGGACAGGTCAAATGAGACAAGATGGCCGACAGCTTTAAGTAGAAATGAAAGAATCAAAGATTTTTCTCTGTGTGTCTCACACTCTTATTCCAGGAGAATAGTGGAAGGCAGGGTAT
The DNA here is from genome assembly GCF_023375685.1 of Ictalurus furcatus. NCBI lineage: Eukaryota > Metazoa > Chordata > Actinopteri > Siluriformes > Ictaluridae > Ictalurus > Ictalurus furcatus. Next base: position 14,268,724 of record NC_071278.1, read on the forward strand.
GAAAAGGACACGGCTTTAGGTGAGTGAACATGACAGAAAGGTGCAAGCTCGATCAATGATCCCGTCACTCTTACCTTCACATCCTCATCCAACTTCATGATTTTCTTGATGCGAGCAAGTGGAAGCTCCTGCATGCGAAAATCCTTCTGAAACAGAGCGGGAGTGTGTCACACCAGCATCATTTGCATTTAAGCCTATTCCACAGGTATCAAAGTAAATATCCACAGATACGCACATGTGGTATAAATACTGATTTACACGCTATACATGTGGGTCAAACGACTCCTATGTCTAAAACATTCCACCTGAGCACAATATATTTAATATAAAAGGTTTGTCGTTATTGCATTTTGTTCACGTTGTTTATTCACACTTCTATATATAGTCTTATATGTAGTCTTTCATTAATTACTCCAATTCAGGTACCTAAAGCTTCATATTTATTGCAACTGTTTTAACATATATTTTTGGACGTGATTAGATCGTTACAGCTCCCAGATGCCGTAATGTACCCAATTATCATGTGATTATATGTAACAAAATAAGAATGTAAATTACATGCTGTAGGATTATAGCAATTTTGTCTTATTTCATATTTTCTTTCTATTGTAGACTCACAAACCAGACAATCCTTTGTGTGTCTCAAGTATAAATAAACAGACGTACCTCCAGTTCCTGTCTGATGGCACACCATTTTTTTTCTTCACATTTATAAACCAGCATTCACTATGACTTTATTTACTCGAATGTGCACGCTTAAAAGCATTTTACACCTACAATAATCACATAATTTTTTATTTCCCGTAGAAAAACCGTGACTCACAATGTCTGGCTGTTCTGTCCCTTTCGAGCCTCTATTATCACAACCTGCTTCTTATATTCATTCAGAGCGGGTCTTGGGTATACTCGTGTTTTCACCCATTTAAGTAAAGAGATCATAAAGCTGTACGAGAATGCCGTACCACAGTGAGGTTCCTGATCTCCTCCATGACCCTGGGCCAGAAGGACTGCAGGTTCTGCTGGGCATCTGTTCCCGCTGCTCCGAAGGAGTCCGACATCTCCAGATCTGCTATAACGACAAGCCAGACAGAGAAATCGAACCTTAATGCCTTGATAAGCGAGTGTGCGTTTTAAATAGACTAATAAGAAAGCACAAACGATAAGCTCTTTTATTTTTAAATAAAACTCATTTGAAAATACTTGATCCTTGAGAATACTTGAAAGTTCTTGCGTGTTTACTCATTGTGGCTGAATGTGAAGAGAAATGCGTACAGCAGCAGTGTACAGAAGAGGAGCAACAGTGCTTCAAACCTCTTGTGCAACCTGGAGCCACATCTGAACCCCCCCCCCCCACACTGAGTCCACAGTGTTTCTGAGGCTCGGACCAAATGTAGCACACTGTCTAGGCAGCTCTGTGTCCCAAGAAATCACCCATATACACACTGACACGCACAATTGCGAAACCAGTGGGCCCGGGCTCTCGGGCCTGGTGCTTGGAGAGTGAAGCTGGAAGGTTACTATGGCATGAGAGGAATTCTGTTAAGAAGTTCAGCCAACCTGCCTGAGCATGTGCTCCTGGGGAACTCAGCGCTGCTCACACTTTTTCCTTTTAACCACTCTGGCAGAAAAAAAAAGCAAGCCAAAAATAGCTGGGTGGGGTGCCACTGGCGCATGAGCCAGAGAAAAGACAACTAGGCCTTGTGCAATACAACTACAATCCAAGAGCGAGACAAAGTGCTAAGGGCTTAGACAGAGGAGCAATCAGACTTCTGTGTGGCATCACTATGTGGGTCAAACTCAGCAGGACACCCTTGCATACATGATTACACACGAGAGGATACGCAGAAACGCAGGCTTTCAACCGTTCAACAGAGACCAATATCTGTGTACTTGTGCACTGGATCTACTGCTTTTAAAATGAGAATATGGATCAATAGCATTAGAGCAGAAACAATACCAATAAATAAATCATGTGTATTGATTAGGCCTGGCTGCATGAAATATGGCCCGGTCTCCTTTGAGAGTGGAAACTGTGATAAAAGAAACTAGAACACTGCCGTAATGCTGAAGAAAGACAATTGGTTTTGAACCATCACTCAGTATCAATTGAAGAATTTAAAAAAAAGAGAAAGAAACTGCCTTGCTCAGAAGTGTGCTGTTTGCATTTGATTAGTTCACTGAGGTTCATTTAAAAAACAATAAAAACAGCATCTGGATATCTGGTTGTGTGACGGTTCCTCCATCTCCGAGTGTGGTTGGCTGATTCTCAGTGGTGGCCAGAGATAAGAAATAATAATTAGATGATTCGCTTAACACTGTTTAACTAACTAATAGCATGCAGTGAAAGCAGCACTAGCGTCAAAGGCCCAAGAAATGGGGGAGGCAAATTAAAACAGCAAATCCTCCATTTAAGGAGTGATGCCTCAGCACAGCTATGTTTGCTGTTTTAACTTGCAGCCACGTTAACCTTTTATGAAACATGACGCATGATAAATGAGGCACCCACAACAAGCTCGGTGAACAACATGTTCTTGGGCGATCATAAACCAAACGAATGTTCAATCATATTTAACAAATCATAAAAATGTACTGTGCACTGACCAGCATGGTCTAATATACAGAACCCTGAACTTTTCTCCCCTGGATACACAAAGAACCAGGTGGTCTGCATTTTTGTGTGTGTTGATTGCTCTTGCCCTTCAGCAAGCAGGGCGGTCGTGTTAGATTTCTCCTGACCTGTGTGCTTGCATCACTGCCAGTGTCTACTGCTCTTCTGCCTCTCGAAAAGTCGATGCTGCCTTCACGAGCTGAATCAGCAGGAAGTTTTCTGCTAGCCCCGGCCTGCTCCATGCAGGTGGCCCGCAGCGCTCACCGTTACCTCAGCAAAGGTGTGTGCCTCCATTTCACACCTCCCAGAGCTGCATGGGTTGAAATGGTGGACGGAAATACGCTGCAGTTAATTAGCTCCATTTTAATGGCTGCTCTTTCAAGTACTACGCAGGAGGACATACAGAGCATGGCTCTTTCTGCGTCCTACGTTTGATGTTTGATGAAGCGGGGAGACACAACGCCAGGCCTCGAGAGCCACGAGAAAAGCATGTGCCCACTGTGCTGACTCGAAAACAACGCTCCCAGCCAAATTACTGCACTTTCCAAGTTTCAAATGATGGATTGGTGCGAGCATAACACAATAATGTGACCACACAGAAAGATTTTCCATTCGGGAATGTTTAATTAGACTACTGAATACTAAATCAGACATGTGTGGAAAAACTGAAAACGGAATGAAGACATGCCAATGACTACGGTCAGGCAAAAGACGGTGTAAAAGAGTGACAGACATACCTGCTGTGATTTAATGAACTACTTCAAATGCACATTCTTAAAAATCTACTCTTCAAAAGGGTCCGGGTATGAGCTATTTTATGTCGAGAGAGCGTTTGCTCCAATTGTTTTCCGTCTTTTAAGTAAGAACCAGTCACTGCTTTACACTGCAACTCCTGTTGTTATGTCTAAAGTCCAAGACTAATGTCAACAGCACCTTATTAAAACAACCTCAGCTTTATAAAATGTGCCACAGGACTGATCCTTCACTAAGCCCGACCCCCTAGTTACAGCTGCTGTGTCTGACACGCTTCTCAGTCCGACAAGTCACGTGGAGTTTTCACTGATACAGGTAAAGCTTTACCACAAGAAATATCTAGAGCAGTACATCCAAAAGTTCAGCCAGCTCTCATCTATCACACAACAGCTACAGGGAAGGTGAAGGCGAACGCATGCTTCCTTTGAGACACGTGAAGCCAAAGCCATACATTACACAGCAGCGTAACACATTCGGAGGAGACCACCAACTACCCTCTTCCACATACATGACCTCAGAGGAGCCTACGACTGCTGTGATTGACAGGGGAGAGAGAGCCTACCATCCCTCCCACCCAGAAAGCATGACCAGATTTGCTTCCTTGGCTCCTGACCACGGATGTGAGAACATGCCTTTTGAAGGCTTAATAAACTTTAGCCTTTCAGCAGCATGTAACCAGAAAAGGAGAGAAGAAAAAAAAAAGAAGAAGAAGAAAAAAAACAAGGGCACTGATGCTAAATCCTAGTTAAAAAGTCAGCAACCCCATCAACAACAAATGATTCATTAAGCTAAGACTTCATGGCAATCCATTTTTTTTTTACATCAGCTCATACTTTAACTATGTTTGGTCTTAAAAAGCAAAGCTTTAACAGTGACAAGGAAAGACTTTGCTCAGACTAGCTAGCTAGCTAGCTGAAGCGCACACAGATCTTGTTTAATCCAGATCCTACACTGCAAATCCCCCACCAAGGTTTGTCCAAGGTGCCCTTGCCTAGTTACAGTTGCTAAGCGATGATTGGCCGATTGGTGTTTAGGCGGTGGGGTCGGTCGCTCACAAATTAATACGACGAATTTGATCAATCACAAATTAATTTGAACTATAAACAGGCTTTTTTTTTTTTTTTTTTTTTTAAATGAGCGAGGCGGAGGATTTTGCTACCAGTGATCTCTATATCATGTTATCATTCCATGTCTTTCTCCTCCCCGCCCTCATTTCTTGAAAATAGAGCGCTGATGAGAGCAGATATGAACGAGTAACACAACCTTATCTGACATCTAAGTGCTAAAGGCATGGGGAGGGGGACTGGCACTGAAAAATGGGTACAGAACAATTTGACACAAAGGAATTGTGTGTGTGTTTTTTTTTTTTAAAAAGCATGTCTTGCAAAACCGAAAGGCGCACTTTACACATGGACCGTACTATTTATGAATCACCCGGCAAGTAATGAGATTCTCTCTCAAGCGTTCCAAAATGTCCTTGACTATGCAAAACGCTAGATGTGAAAACTTCATGCATCTCAAAATAAACAGGGGTTGAATTTCGATGCTACAGATCCGGGCAGATGCCTTTTCTCACAATACGATTCGGAGCAAAAATAAAATAAATAAAGTCCCTGTGATACTAAAAGGTCATCTCAAGGGTGCTAGACACACTAGTCTAGAGATATTTAGGACTCATTAACTACTGTGACATTCTCACACAGAGGACAGTTGGGGAAAGCTGTTGCGGTTACTGGTTAATCATCTACCCCCGACAAAACAAAGCGCAGAGCAACACGCGGCAACGTATTACAAATTAACCAACAAATAACCTTCTGCGTGTTTTAATAGCTAAAGACAGGGGTGACGGGATCACACCAGACATAGCTGCACTATATGACATATGAGTAATCACAGTGCACCTATAGCTCGGTCGTACTCAACACGTCCTTGTTTCAGCCTCACAGCGGTTACTGATCTCTCAAGGTCATTCAATAGAGGAAAGAGGGAGGGAAAATGAGTAAGGTAGGGAGAGACAAAAAAAAAAAAAAAGAGGGAGATACATTAGCAGAGAAGAAAGCGAGAGGGAAACAGAGGACTCCTGCTGGAGCTCTTGCTGACCCGGTGTTAAACCTGAGGAGCCGATTTGCATGCCGGTGTCTCCAGAGACCAAGCTGATGCTGAAAGGGCCCCTCTTGTGTGATGGTCTGTGAGGCGTGCACTGTCCTCTCAGTCTCACGCTCTCCCTGCTGACTGAGTGACTGTGCGAGCCGCTCTCACATTCTTGTGACCTTCATACGCCAACAGGCCCCACTAGCACAGACGGGTACAACAAGCTAATGCTAGCTCCAGAGCAAACAGAGCAGAGTGTACACTTGGAAGCTTCCTTTTCCAAATGAAAAGGTTCATTATACCGAGTTAAAAGTGCCTGGGTCATCACATAGAACGTGCAAAAGGTCACCTTTACACGGATCGGCAGGATTTGTGACGCCCTCCCGTCCAACACTCATGTTCTCAATCACTTTTTTTGGGTTCCATATTGCCAATGGATCAGCGAGTGGCTTAAATGATATTCAAATCTCATGCAAACAACAAATCGCAGTGAGATTTGGCAGTAACTGGGAGCTATTTTTAGTTCTCCCCCCTCCCTTCCATCAGGACTCTACTATTCGAGGTACCAGTGGAAACTTTCAATTAGAGGCAGGACAGAAATCGCAACGGACCTCAGATTCGTTTGGCGTGGATTAAATGAGGGGAAAGTACCCCAGTGGAGACGTTGAAACACGAGAAGGGAAAGACAAGTAGCTCCCACGAAACCTTACTGTGAGACCCTCTCAAGTTTGTCCCCTGGACACTACCACCATATTTGCCCTCTGCTCTACATCACTGTCAGTAAAGTGTAAACAAGCCATGAAGGACTGGGCCTTGAAGGTGAAGCAGGACTTTTCGTGCAGGACACACAATCACCATCTTCCCACCACTCGACACGCAAAAGAAACACAGGGAACATTTCTACTGACTCCGTTAACAGGTCCGAATCCAAACTATGACACTTGTAGTAACAGTAGTACGGGGGGAAAAACCCACAAAACATTTCATCAACATGCCCACTTTAGGTGGAATTTTTAAATGTTCTTTTAATAAAAAAAAAATTATTTAAAAAAAAGAAAACCCAAGGAAGAAAGCAGAGGACATAAGGAGGAGGAGAAGCACTGTGGAGGACAGAGAACAGAGGAAGCATCCCATTTCAGATGGACAGAGAGACAGAGTGAGAGTAACAGAGAAAACAAACACCAAACACAGGTTGGTTTGTGGGATCGCTGCCCAAACGCAGATGTCACACTTACCTTGTGCCCTTCATAGTGCGCTGCAGACAGGAGGAGGATCAGAGTCCCTTTTAGAGCTGGACAGAGAAACTCTAGTCCCACCAGGCTCTGTCCTGGGAGCAAACAAAGGCTGTGTGTAGGGTAGGCAGTCGGCATTGCACGCAGATCCCAAAGCCGAGAGGAAAGCAACAACCCCCCCCCTCTTCAAAACCCCCTCCGCTTTCACTACCCCATCAACTCCTACCCCCCCTCCCATAAACACACAGCCCCCTTCCATTCCTCCTCTGACTGACTGCTACAGCCTTCAGTCCGTCTGTGCCTGGCCACGATTCGGTTCGTCTTTCAGTTGACCCCTGCTTCAATGTGAAGTCAGAAAACAGCAGAGAAAGTGAGAGACGGGAGGAGAGAGACTGTAGATCAGTACAGCAAGTGCTGGACAGAAAATCTCCTGCCTGCTTTCCCTTTAACACTTGAAAGTAAGCAATCTAGCCTGCTACGTGATACTTATGGCCCGCCTCTCTTCCAGATCCCACCCATTTCTTCTCTTCAAATCCGACAGATCCCATTTTCGCTTCCACTGGCTCAGCTGACTGTCCTTAGGCTGTGTAATTCCACCCTCCGTCCGTCCGCCCGCCCGTCTGCCCTCCCTTTCCTCGGTCTTTTTCTGCTCCACCCCTTTTCACAGAGAGTCAACTTCCTGTTTTAAGTTACCTTGAGAAGTGGGGTAGGGGTCAGGGAAGGAAAAAAGGAACAGCGAGAAAACAACAGACAAAAGGACGGAGCAGGGGGGAAAAAAATGGACATGACGAGAGTGGAGGAGGGTCTCTGTCCGCTAGCTTCACAACTCTTCTCTGATGATCTTGTCTCCTGCTGGAGCTGGACGGAGCTGGAGGGAACAACTGGCTTCTCACCAACAACTGTGCCTTGCTTATTTACAATGTCAAACAAAATGTCTCTACAGCCCGCCCCTCTGACTAGCACACTGGCTGGCCCAACGGTGACGTAAATCACCTCGATGCCACCGATTGGCTCAGAGGCGTGTCAAAGCGGCTGCCGCATGCCGTCGCCGGATGATTTAAAGTGGAATGTCATACAGGGCAGATAAGCCGTCACACAGGCACGCAAGGACATCTGTGCAGTAAAGCTCTACAGAATGTGCAATTCATCCATGCCGTTTAACAGAACACGAAATTAAACGCAGCAGAGTCTCACTAAATAGCTAAATAATACAGTTCCCAGAAAACACAGAGCGGTTAGAGGTGACCTTAAGCCGCTTTAGCCAAACATGCTGACAAAACCAGGAATATGCAACCTTCCCGAAATAGATCCGAGACCACGATGACAATCAGCAAGAAAAGAACCCGTGCTAGTGTCTGTTCAGTCTCTGCATTTATTTCACTCTTGTTATGTGTGTAATATTTGAAAACCTCTTGTATAACAAAAGGTTATTTCAAGTCCAGTTTCCTATAAAAACGCAAACATTTCATGAAAAGCATGTTATTGATTTACACTGTACAGTCCCTGGCTTCAACTGAGTCGTACAAATAAAAAAATAAAAAAAGATCTCAATGAACATTACAATCTTCATGTTACAACATATCATATTACAGTAATTAGCATTTTATCAAAACTACGGCACTTCAAAAAAACAACAACAACAACAACAACATGACCAGAGCAGATCCGGCCCATTTACAGAGAAGATGGAGGCGTTTTAAAGGATGCCTAAAATGGCGGAGTGACCTCAAGGTTATCCTGGTCATTCCAGTAAATACCTGCTGTTCAATGAAAAAGGAACAAATCACTAGCCTGGGACAAGCAGATGTGGAGGTTGAGCTATTAGTTTAGTTATTCCTAATAACCTGGTGGACAAGTAGGTTAACGCCTAGAGATTGTCATTTGGTGTGTGTTTGAACATAAAGCACTTCGTGCTGATGTGAAGCAGCTCAATGCAGTAACTCGAGCTCATGCTACTCGTTCCGACTCTCAGCACCTGCGGATTTGCAAACATCGGCTGAGGGGAAGACAATCTTTCCTCAATCACGTGGAGACACCGACAAAACCGAGCAAAAGAAAGTCCGACGCAAGCTGCTCGTCAGACTCTAGTAATATTTTTACGTGCAATGTGAGAACGAGACACCAAATGTAATATCTGAAACACGGGTAAAGACATGCTGACGAGAACGTTGTCAGAAAAGGAGAACTATCATACACGCGTTCACATCGCTCCGTGATGAAACGGGCCGTCCAATCAGATTTGAGCTTTAGATCGCGTGCCCGGAGCCGCTGCTGTTGCACAAAAGGGCAAGATAGGTGGCGCTACAGCACAGAAAGCTGTTTTGAAAACCAGTGTAAACACGGAAGAACAGTATTCTGGACGAGAGAAGAGAATGGACTTTGAGTTTTTATCACTGGGGTCTGAGAAGAGAAAACTTTGTGATTAAAGTCACAGCGAAATCCATTTTCAAACCCAATCCTTTCTTTCTCTGTCCTTCTTAACAGTTTGTGTGTCTTGTGGTGCTACGAGCCAACATTTACGTGACTCTTCTTCTCCTCAGCGGTCTAAGACAATAGGCCGATCGGCTGAATAGTGGGTTGCGCCACCTATCGTGCAGGCATGAATTAACCAAAGATCGAGCGTTTCGCGTTCGGTGTGAAAGCACGGTTCGTCTGTAATTCGCTTCGCTTTATCGCGTCGCGCTCAGTGTGAACGGGCCTTTAGCTGGTATTACGTTAGCTACCATTTTTTAGCCAAGTCAGTGGAGCTTTTACTGCCAGTCATCTAGCTATTTTAAGATTTCTTCACTCCCTGCGCTAGATAGTGGCAAAGCGTTGATGTTTTTCTGTGGGGTAAGAAGATACCTGCTGTATCTTGTATCTCAGTGGAGCACATGAGATTGTAATGTGTCTTCTTTTTACTGAAACGTGATTCTTAACTTTGTTATGCAGAAAAGAGCAAACGCTTCACCACATTTAAACTCTGAAACTTAGAGCTGCTTTACACTTCTGCACTGAAGTTAATTTGCCAGATATTAGGGTTAACTAATATTAGGTATTAGGGATATTAGGGTTAACTGTGGCACGTTAACTGTAGACAGTCTTCTACAATCCAAACCGGGAATATTTACGGTCCTGCTCGTCACCGATGAAAACATTCCAAGTAGACATGACTCCTCCAATGCGGTCTGGTCTGCACTTATATAGCGCTTCTCCTTTCTTTTTTCCTTTTTTTTTTAGCTGGACAGACTAAAGGACAAACAGCATTGTGGGTAACATAGGAAAGGGTTAACCAAAGTGAAAATGAAGTACTTAAATTAGCTCTCCTATTTAAAATAAATAAATAAAATAATTATAATAATAATAATAATAATCTTGCATGTTCTTTCATACTTCCACTATCCCAGGGTCGTTAGACCGACAGTACTCTCAGTCCCTGCCCTAGTGAACCACTATGAGGATGTATTTATTTATAGAGTTCAAAGCTGGATAAGGATGTTTGCCAAATGCCGTAAATGTAAAAACAGACCAACAGTGAAAGACATTTAAACCAGAAATCAACTTTATTACTATTTTATTATATATGTAAATCCAGAATTACGATGTTTATTATAAACCTTAACATACAACTCGTTCAGGTGGATTTCTGCTTTCGTTTTTTTTGCTGCGAGCGGCTGCTGACCTGAGAGAGAGGAGAGTCGAGCCGTAGCTCCTCGTCATTCTGGACGCTAAACGCTTGCTCACACCATGTATATGAGCTTTCCGTTTATTTAGGAGTTTAATTAATTAACGAAACTGTACTGTTTGAACAGCAGGGGTCCCAATCTACACAAACCACAGAGTTAAAATGTGTGGAGAGCACGCTGACTGACAGCTCCGGATCACGACGACTGGCACGCATCATACATTATATAGTTACAAGACCATGTCATAATGGTTCAAAAGAGCTCTTCAGTAGCTTTCAAACAATACGAGCCCCGTGCTGTAAGAGAGAGCGGTCACGGACACCAGCATTTTAACTGAAACCCTTTGGAGCTCTATTTGTCTATTAAAAATGACAGCGCTCATTGTGTTTCAATGGATCATTTTCCTCTGTCATTTATGTTACTGTTAGTTCTTGTTATTGTGTATTTTAGCATACATAACAATACTAATGACTATATAAATGGTGAATTAAGGTTTACTTTATACCAGGGCATTGTTGAATACTTGATTCTGATTTGTTAGAGAATGTTGATTATATTTCTATAACAGCTGCTGTGGCAGTAGTTACATTTATGGCATTTGGCATACGCCCTTATCCCTGTATGCAGAGCGACTTACATTTACCTCATTTATACAATCGAGCATACGAGGGTTAAGGGCCTTGCTCAAGGGCCCAGCAGTTGCAGCTTGGCAGTGCAGGGATTTGAACTTACGACCTTCCGATCAGTTGTCCAACGTCTTATGTTATCATTTGTATAGTAACGATGTAGTAAACACTCCACATATACAGTTTTACCAAACGTGTTTTGCTATGAAGTTTCCTTTGTCTGAAGACATTTACTTTGCATGTCTGAGAAAAGTCTGCAGTAGTGATGGGAAGTTCGGATCATTTTACTGACTCGGATCTTTGAATCTCGTTCGGCAAAATGAACGAATCTTTTTTCGAGTCATTTCGTTCATTTCAGCAGAATATAATTAAAATGTTACATGTTAAATTCCCTGACACATCTAGTACTTAATAAACTATGACCTAAACTACAGGCTAATGCAACCAAGGCCGAATTATGAGAAAAAGAAATTACTCGTTCACATCTCGAGTCTTCAGGTTCGAGTCATTTGTTCATCCCGTTTCTGGTACTGCATGGCGGTCACTGGAAGAACAAACGACTCGAACCTGAAGACTCCAGAGATGATCTAATCATTTCTTTTCCTGTACAGAACCTATGGGGATGTTGCTGCGCATGCGCGGTCAAACATTAACGAATCACTCTCTGAGACAACTCGTTGTTCCCGAGTCATAATAAAGATTCGTTCAAAATGAACGAATAGTTCATGAATGACACATCACTAGTCTCCAGGTCTCCATGTCCAAGATTTCTCACACGAGAAAGTCTTCACGCCAGAGGCTTCCCGAGCAACATGACAAGCTAAAATTTGTCTTATTAACGTTAAGAGAGAGAGAGAATAAAAAGAGAGGCTGGTGAGGAGGATGGCTGTTTATAGCTGTTACAACCTAAGTGATAACAGGAGCCTACTTGCTTTGTGGGCATTAAACATGAAACATAACTATTAATGAATCAAATGTTAGATGTCCAATCCTTTAAATAATAAAAAAATTGAAATGGTTGGCAAACTGCCGTTAAATAAGAGGGATAAAGCAGTTTACAGATGGCTGTTATTGGAAAATAAATGACTTTGGGATAACAGCCTGGCGCTAATCACATCACCCATCGTAGTTAATTTTTTCCCCTATAACACCATTGTATTATTCAGTTTTATTCTAGCTATACTATAGCTATATAAAGAGCAGTGAAACATGTTAATCTAGAAAATAAGAGGAAGAATCTTTAATAGGTCATAAACTATGTGGACTTGTTAGCTCATTACAGTTAGTCTTATACCCGCACATGTTTAACCCCAACACAGGCTTCTCTCCATGACGAGCGCTACAATGCACAACTCAGCCTAAACTGTGAAGAAAACAAAATCAGACAACGTATTTTTCCACGTCAAATATGAACCGATGGTCTTTCTAGTTACGTTAAAATAAAACGACATTAAGCCCGGCCAACACGGCCACCGAACACGTTGAGAAATGTCACTTCCTGTGTTACAGCAACGCCTACTGTTTTCAGAGACTGCAGCTAAAGAGCTGTAATGTGAGGTCTCACGCCGACTCATCAACATTTTACTGTAAGAAAGAAAACTTACATGACATCTCATAACAGTAACAAATTACAAATATTATATAAAGAAAATCACACTGGATGTTGCCTAATGTTTGGTAGTCAATTGCAAAGGCTTTGGAAAAGCTTATTATAGTATAAATGCATCAGATCATTTCCATTTCTGTTATTTTACGATACAGGTGTCCTAATGTCTGCTGCTCTGTATATGAAATAAGTGCAAAAGTTTGCACACCCTTACTTCAAAATGACACAAAGGCAATTAATATGAGCTAGGTGTTACACAAAGCTTTATCATCACAAACTACAGGAAGTGTTCACAGATTAAGAGTGACAGTCAAAATACGTTTGAATGTTACATAAATTTGATTTTTTTATCCAACAGACTTTTTGAAAAACTCTTTCTCTTCCATTTCTGAATATTTTTTGTTTACTGATAGTATTTGGTATCCTTAAACAATGAACTCTTGTATACGCTGCTCTAGCTTTAAAAAAAAATCATTATATTGCATTTTAGGTCTTCTGATCGTTTCTTTTAAACTTGGCTGCTGTTTACAGCCTCATGCTCTAAATAAGACTTAAGAAAGACTTGAAGAATTGACTAGGTTACGTTTACACCATAATGAGGCACATGTATTAACTATCTCCCAAATGTTTTGTAGTCAGGGACCACTTTAGCCCTTGTTAACGTCAATTTATATATTTTTTAAAAAGCTACACATAGGTCTATAGAGGACAAAAATGCTCATGTTCAAAAACTGTCAGAAATATTAAATATTAATATTTTTTCCCACTTTCACTGACTTCGATTTTTTTTTTAACCAGCATCAGTGCTGATCATAATTACCAAACGTTGATTCATTTTCAGAATTTTAACTTTTTAAACGCAGATTTCTTTACATAATGCAAAAATCTTCAAAGCTCAGTAACTTTCTTTGACTCGTATACATGGGTGGGACTTGTGATTTCCAGTACAATATCATTTCTTTCTTTCAAACTGTTCACACACACACAAAATTTTCAGTACACACACACACAAACCACAACTCTGATATCCATACAAACACACCCTGACGATTATAGCTGCATCATTTATTCAGTCTGCAGTGCTCTATAATAATAATAATAATATTGTTATTATTATTATTATTATTAATACAGCAGAATCAGAAAAAAGGAAAAGCATGCATTTTCCCCACAGGCTAAACCTCAGAAAATAGTACACATTTCAGAACATTTTTTTTTTAATTCAATGTTTTGAAACCTTGTCAACAAAATAAAAGCCTATTAACACAGAATACATGATGTTATGCTTAAACATCACAGGGATTAAATATTGCAGTTTGAATGGGTTTCGATGGGGACATTTTTGTCCTTAAGGTCCTGAGTGTAAATCTATTTTGTCTAGCTAGTTAAAAATAGATTTATGAAAGCAAATGAGGGTGAAATATTATAATTCCAATAGAAACACACACCTTTTGCTAAATTTACGATGTTTGCATCAACACAGGCAAAATGATCAAAAATAACTAAAAATTAAAAAGACAAATGTCCATAAAGACACAAAAGGGTTAACTATAAATAAATCCCTCAAACACTCATTACAGATTCACTCCATGAATAATTATCTATTGACAAATGTACAATAATAGTACTGTTTGAGCCTTAGAAACTAAATTTACTCAACACAAGCACACACAGAGTCAAAGACTTTTTTGTCATTAAAATAAATACTTGTACAAATAATAATAATAATAATAATAATAATAATAATAATAGATGGAGTCCAGTCATTAGTCCACACTTGCTGAACATTAGCCGGCTACAAGACAAACTCTACAGGTGAAGTGCACTAAAATTACCGGAGTTTAACCTTCCAGCTGGCATTTATTCTCATTTAACATGTCTTATGTTAGTGATATTCAGTAGTTTGGGGCTTTAAGACGAGCTGAGAACAAGAGAAAGAGGTTATTTTACAGTTATTAGTAAAAGTGCCCAGCCAAGACTGCACTTTCTCCATGAAATGAAGCTTGTTTACTCGGCTACAGCTAGCTAAACAAAACCGCCTGTACAGACAGTAAACATAATCAGACAACGGATGGTTTAGGAGTTATTTATAACTATAATACAAAAGACGAGAGTGTAAACTTGGGACATGTCAGTCTGGGAAACGGGGGAATTGGCGCGAATTGGCAAAGGTTGAAACTTTGGAGACAATGCTCGGTATTATGAGCAGGCCGCAAACATACTGCATATCGTCTTCATTACCCTCGGAGCAACACGGCCACGCTTAGGCAGATAGCCCTATGCACAAGTTTCCTAAATGTTTGTAAAGTGCTGAAACGCATACTAACCAATAAAGACTACGTTTGGATCTGTCCTTCAGACCAATCAAACCTCGGACTAGATTCCACCAATCAAGGTTTCTAAGGGCTCCTATAAGTTGAGAAACTAACGCCATTTCGGCTCAATACGAACCACCGTGTGAACAGTACGCCATGGTTAGGCAGAGCCAAAATGGCGGATCGTGTTTTACAGTTTCTAGCCACTTCCACTCCTTTCCGCTAGCCACCAATAAGCGACTCAGAGAGCGAGGAGGGAAATGGCGCCTATGTTCATCCTCCAAAACAATCGTCCATTGGATGAGAACGTTCATTGGCCGAGGACTCCCGCATGACCTTAATCTAAACTCTATACACGACACTAAGGGAATGCGAGCATGTCAACAGGTTTCAATTCTGTACTTACTTTCCGTGACGAATTCGTAGAGTAGTCCGGTTCGGCGTTATTTTTTTTTTATTAATTCGGTGCGCTAACAGGAGCCAAGATGGCCGCCGCTTTGACAACTGGTCCCGAAACCGGAAGTAGTGTTACGTGTCCCGTGACGTCGAGTACGACATTGAAACCTCTGATGCTAGTGCGAGTTAACGGTTAAACCGAGGAACCTTGCTTCAACAGTATTGTTTACTTTTAATTTACCTGTTCACACTTATAAATTATGAAGCCCTTATACATAAATTCCACTCTGTATCAGTTCATTCTAAGCACAACAAAACTACTGACATCCCTAAATATATGGACAGCCTTTATTTCTATACTCAGCTGATACTTTAGCTCAGGGGTTCCCAAACTTTTCCAGGGCAAGGCCCCCAAATGGCATTAACATTTGACCGAGTCCCCCCTTTTGCAAGATGTCTTTAAAACACATTAAAAATACAGACTTCTGAATATATCCCCCCCTTTTTTTTATTAGTAAATACATCTTACATCTTTACATTACATTAGGAATTGATTGTGTGTGTGTGTGTGGTTGTCTGAGAGCGAGAATTTATTTTTCACACCAAATTGTTAAGGCCCTCCGGGCGCCCCCTGGCGGCCAACACTTTGAAAACCACTGCTTTAGCTGTTGTAAAAGCAGGGCATAAAGTGTTTAGGTTTTGATTTAAAGGAAAAGTCCTTCCAGAAACACATTAAATGTGTTTATATTGAAATATTTGCGATGAGAGTAGCTATCCTGGTGCTCATTTGTTAGCCGGTGCTGTATTTTTATTATTCCTGTGAGAAGTTAGCAGTTGCATGCTGCTCTGACGTCACAGGGGGACGATGCTAGCTCAGGCTACTTCCACATTAATCCAGATACACATCTGAAAACCCCGTTTTCGTTTTAAAACGCTCTCCATCTACACTGGTGGCTACAAATGTTTTCCAAAAATTTCTCGTCCACACTGAAACGTCTGAAAATGTGTACATCCCTATACTGCACATGCGCGAAAACGCAAGAAGCTTTGGCCATTTTGCGTCATTTCTGTCAGGCGTTTATTTGACCGTGAATCTGAAGGATGTACAAACATTAACATTAACCTTTAACAAAGCTATCAAACTGGATAACATCATCCACCATCTTGTTTGTTTTGAGTTGAATGGGTCACACGACTGTCAATACGGCACTGTTTTTGAATATATCGCTTTCTCAATCCACACTACAAATGTGAAAACGCCCTTTTAGAATTTAAACACTTGGGAGAGCGTTTGTGAAAAGCTCCGTTTTCGCTGGACAGAAACCCAAACCTAGAAAAAAAGATACGTTTTCATATTTATCCAGATTAATGTAGACATTGCCTCCGTTACAATGGCGTGTACTAGGAGAAAAATGTTCAACAGTGCCAAACATATGATGAAAAGAAAGACCAAGAGATTCTTTTCTCGCTTACCATTCACCAGTGACATTCAATTTCATATTCATTAGAAATCCAGTGAAACATTGTACTCAAAGATCCAGAATGTAATGCAGAATATGACACAGTTATCCTAATTTAAAGAAAAGACTCACCTCAGCTAGTTAGTGATCTATTAGAAGACAAGCACAATGGCACTGACAGCGGTGGTAGTCAAAATATAAAGGTTTGTAAACCTTATCTGCTTGATTAGAGTGTACAGATGAGGAGGTGAGAGAGTTAGACAAACTAAAGGACTAAAGCGCTGCTGCTAAGCAAGAGCTAAATCCCATTGGCACCTCTATTAGCAGCTAGTAAATGGAAGAAGTTGACACTAAAAAGTCAACTAAAATTTAATTACAGAATAAATTTCAGATGGTCCTGAAGATCACGTTATTTATAAAGATTAATATGCCTGTTGTTTAGGACGGATTTTTCCTTAAAGATCATGGCCTATAAATTAGAGCCTATGAATGACAAATTAGAGCAGAGAGCATTTCAGTTAGGTCTCTTCTGATCAAGACATTAAACAAACAGAAAAATGACACGTGCTTAA
This sequence comes from Ictalurus furcatus, assembly GCF_023375685.1. Taxonomy (NCBI): domain Eukaryota; kingdom Metazoa; phylum Chordata; class Actinopteri; order Siluriformes; family Ictaluridae; genus Ictalurus; species Ictalurus furcatus. The sequence goes on from NC_071278.1 coordinate 14,286,048, forward strand.
TTTACTAGTTGATGCTGAAATATTTTTTCCCTACTGGCTTCAGATAGAGGTAAATTGCTCTTATGAACAGCCCTACAGCAGGGCATAACATTTCCTTTACAACTGACACTCCCTCATTACATATTCACTGCGAAGAGGAATATACGTAGGTAAAATTATAGCCAGTTGGCTATAAAATGGAACTAATTGCCCTATAACTTCACCACCCCAGTCAATTTTTGTGCAGAAAGTAGTTTGAGTATATACAGTATATCAGATAACATTAACCGCTGAACTTCTCTTGCTAGACACTGGCATGGACACCCTCTCATTTGTAGCTAAGCTCATTTTATTCTCCTTTTGTTCCACATTTTTATAACTAGGTAGGATGGGCTAGAATTAGCTAACTAGAATTTATTCATTCATTCCTCTTCAGTCTGAGGTGGGATTACATCCTGGATGGGACAACAGAGGACACTGATTAAGGTGACACTGATATTCACTCCTAGCTGGTATTGCCCCTAAAGCAAAAACCAAACATGGTTTCTAGATTAAGACTGTTTTTTTCATTTGCAGCAAATAACATCCAAACCACAGTGTCATGTGATCATTAAGTAGCTGTTATGTGTTTAATTTTCTTTCGTATTTTTATTGAATGCATGCAGTAAAACCAATCAGGAGCTGGTATAATTTGCAACAAACCCCAGAAATGTGACTTAAAACACCAGAGTTGTCTATTAGCATAGGGGCTCTCTAATAACAAGTAGCCTATCATGGTGGGATGTCCAGGATGGTGTGTGCTCTTGACTGAAATCATCAGCATCCAACAGCGTCTATGACTAGATGAGTTTTTGCTTTACAACTGTGCTCGAAATACACATAGTTGAGTCTAGTTCTCAGCTGCATTTGATTGAAAGTCTGTGATCATGCTGGAACCAGCACAATTATGTTGGTCCTAAACAAAGGAAGGTACGAAAGCAAGCAGTGTACAATAAGTGTACTCTTTCATAATGTATTTTGAATACATACAAGCTTTCGTAGTGTAATTTCACTACCCTTTTCTGCTGCCAAGTTATAAGAGCTTTAAGGATGATAAGTGTGATAAGAACTTTATTTTAGCAACAGTATTAGTGCAAAGTTTAAGAAAGAAACTTTGGTTACCACATGTCTTGGCTAATCAGCTACATTTGAGGTATGGGGGGGGGGGGGGGGGGGGGAATTGTGTAAATTTAATTTTTAGCCAAACTATTTCTTTAAAGTTAGCAAGCTAACCAATAAATCCTGTTTTCTGGGACAAGTCCCTGGTTGCCTGTGCCAGAAGGTGGACTTGGCAGCACATGGACATTTCAACAAGACACACCGCCCAAATATAAATTTAAAAAAAAAAAGAACATAGAAACATCTATGGAACACCTTTTTTGCAGGTTTAGTAACTGGTTCTTGCCTTTCATTCCTATTGAAATCTATTACCTGAATTAAATTGGAGAGTCCACATGCACAAAAGACTTTACAGAGAAAAGTTTAGTATTGTTACCAACTCTAAGAGTGACAATTTTGAAACAATTTGCCAGGGGAAAATGTTTCTACTAACAATTTCATTGTGTAAAAAGGAGTGTTAAAAGACAAGCAAACAACTTCCCCATGTATTGTAGCCCAAAATATAACTGAAAAAAAGAACTCTGAAGTGAAGAACAAAAAATTGTTTATTACCACATTTTTTTTTTTTTTTTACACCCATCAATACGACATAAACTATATAAAACAAATGCACACAAATGGGGTCATCTTATCTTTAAAAGTTTTTCTAGGGTTAAACTAACAAATACAAACAACACTGAATGGCCAAATAATTACTACACATTATTTCTGAACACACTGATTCAAAGGGTGCATTTAATTTGTTTTGCGTGCCACCAGTTCCAGAAGTGTAGAGGCAAGCTTGTCAAGAGTGGAGGAGCCCGTTTCCAAAGGTGGAGATGATGAAGGCTCAAACGGGTCGTAGAGATCTCCACCAGAACGATAGTCGTGCTGATAATGACGTTCCTCAGCATAGAGCCTTTCTTCCTCTCTTAGAGTTCTGGAATTCCAAGCACCCTCTGAGAAAAAGAAAAAAGTTAAGTTAAACTTTTTTTTTTTTAGGTTGCTTTTACATGTGAAACTTTTAGTCAATTTGGATCGAACTCTGCAGCGTTTGCTTCTTTGGTAGTGTTCATTTGTGCATCTCACTCGGGACCAAAATGAAGGTCTGAGTTGAGGTGGTCTTGGACTGGTTCCAAGTGAACTCTAGCACAATTCCACTGCAGTAAGTGCTTCAACCCAGAATCGACCAAACTGCAGGAAGTTAACTAAACATGCAGTGCATTTTGGGTTTTGGGTATTTAAAAAATAATAATTTTTTTTTTTTAGATATTTGCTGCTAAACTGAGCTGCGAGGCACAAACTGAACCTAAGCACAGAGCTCTAGTGCAGCAGAAATGCTGTCTGTTCTGGAGATTTGATCCGACAAACAAAAGAAAAAATAAACGCTGGATATGAGACTATTCAAATAATTATCCAAGAATTTAATTACAGGCAGTGTCAGACCAATCCAAACAGCAAACAAGCCAAAAGTATCAATTTGACTCTGTATATAAACTAATAGGTGTAAGAGCACCCTTGTTGTCCCCAGGAATCAAACCAGCAATATTTCTGCTATATGAACAATAAACGACATCAATAAAACAAAAGATCTGCTTACCTCTGTAACCTCTTCTGTCATCTGAATGGCGAGCCATGCGTTCTTCAGATCGGCCAGCTGAGGCCTCTCTATAAGGATCCCACTGATATTCAGGTTCTTCAGGACCTCTGTTATGCCTCATGCTTTTTGGATCTTCTTCAGCATGCCTCGCATGAAAATAATCCCTGGGGCCCTGCAAGTCACGATCGTATCTTGCAGGCTCCTGAAAGCCTTGGTCATCTAAACGTCTCATCTCCGGCATATCTCTGCGATGTTCCATTTTGTTACTACCATGATAGCTGTCTGTAAAATCTATGGAAGTGTGTGAAACCTGGCCCTTATTCAGGGGAAATGAAAAGAAGAATTTAGACTGCACAAGTCAAATCTTACTGAAGAGAACCCAAATGAAAGGAAATGAATTCGGTTCCTACCGGAGTGCGCTGAACTTTATTTGACTGGAACTCTTTAAGAAGGGTGCATAACTTATCCTTCAAGAAGTTAGCTTCTTGCACATTCTCAATTTGGATGTCATTCTACAAGTAAACAAAAAATATATTTTCAAGTACAAAAATTCAAGTAATGTTTATGTGCAATTTGTGTAAAGCAAAAATGATCTACTAGTTTGACGAGATCAGCAGAGGATATAGTCCAGACTTACCAGAACATCCAAAACATTTTCCATACGCGGAGTTACAGCTGAATCCATGTTGCTTCCAGAGGCCTATCATACACACACACACGTTTATTTAGAAAAGGCCTGAAATTTAAACTACACCTGAAAAATTTAAAGGACAAACACAAAACAAATGGAGCTTGTACAGCTCTGTAAACTTACCTGATTCTTTGTGGGAATTGCTCTTCCTTTCTGTTTGTAGTTTGAAATCATGTCATCAATTTGGCTAAAGAAAAAAAGTAATTAGTAAAATGACAAAAAAATAAATAAAAATTCACCTAGTAGCTTTGCTTGTTCATTTTTCTCAGAGTTTGGTCATTTGCCAATTCCCACACACTAGTTATACTACATGGACAAACGTAGGTGGACACCTGACCATTGAAAAACATTAATAATTAATAAAGAGTAATTAATAAAGAGTTGGTCCTCCCTTTGCTGCTATAAAAGCCTCCACTTCTTTGGGAAGGCTTTCTATTAGATCATGGAACGTGGCTGTCTTGATTTGCCTATTCAGCCACAAGAGCATAAGAGGTTGGGCACTGATGTCTGGCAAGAAGACCTGGCATCAAGTTGGTTTTCTAATTCATCCCAAAGATATTTAGTGAGGTTGAGGTCAGGGTTCTGTGCAGGCCACTTGAGTTCTTCAACACCAACCTTGGTAAACAGTGTCTTTACAGACCGCGCTTTGTTCTGAGAGGCATTGTCATGCTGGAAGAAGTTTGACTTCCTTAATTCCAGTGAAAGGAAATATTAATGTTACAACATACAAAAAAAAAAATGGTGTATTTCCAACTTTGTGGCAATGGTTTGGGGAGGAACCACATATGGCTGTTATGGTCAGGGGTCCACATACTTTTGCTCTCCCCTATCACACAAGAGCTATCAGCATGGTAGGGTGAGGACTGTGACCAGCCACTGCATCTTTTCAAGCTGCTACTCATGCTAGGTGCACAGAGAAGCTTAACACACTCGGAAGAAAGCGGCAATTGCCATACATGAGCTCACGACTGCCACAGTTGGCTAGTGCTGCTCTGATTGACAGGGGAGAGGAAGTAATGCCATGCCTCCCATCTAGAGCACAATACACACAATACAATCCCACCTCCCACAATACACAATCCGAGTAAGTCCGTCCTCACCTCTTCTGTGCAAGTGCCATCTCTAGTGGTGAGGCATCAGAGAATCTGCTCTTCCTTTTCTTTTTCGCAGGCATGGTGTCTTCAGATGAGAAGTACCTTTGTCTTTTGTTGTAGTCTTGCATCTCAAAAGACCCATGTCTTCCAGTTTCATCAATATCCTGGAAACATTCTCTTCCTTTCTCTGTATACGGCAAGTTTCTGCTCTGCCGCTGCCTTTCATCCATGTTAGGTCCTGCTCCATGGTGTGACGTGTACATCGGCTCTTGCATCCTCCCACCCTCTGGATAGTCCGTTCCTGACTTACCGAACCTGTCTTCTGAAATGTTGCCATGATAATAATCATCGTCTTCTCTACTCTTGTATGATCCTCTGCTGGGATTTGTTTCAGGGTACCATTCATCGTTATAAGACTTTGGAACGCCTTTGTCCATATATCGTCCATCTTGAGTTCCATCACCTGGAAAAGTCCTTATGTTCATTTCATCTTCCCAATAAGGCCTTTCCATGGAATCTCTCTCTCCATAGGACGTTCTCTGCCTGTCATCTTGAGAATATGGTGCGTCATATCGGTTGTCCCCTGAACTGGACGGGTGTTGAGAGACATCATCTCTATATGACTGGTCATACTGGTTATCCTCACGATAATGAGATGGCCTCCCGTAAGAATCATCCTCCATATATGATTGATTGTAGAAGTCTTGCTCTCTCCTGTCTTGCCCAGAAGAGGCTCTTCCTTGAAGATAAGACGGACGGACTTGTGCTGCTTCTTCATATGCCATAAAAATAAATAAATACACCTTTATGTGTGTGTGTGTGTGTATATTATACACATATATACATACATACATACATATATATACACACACACACACACACACGTGCATACACTATACTAACATAAGAGACCATAGCAGAGTAGACTCAAGTACACCACTCACCTCGATTTTTCATCGATCTTCCTTTATCTGATCTCATGAGTGGCTGAAAGGAAAAAATTGAAACAAAATTCACACATGCTTTATGGTGAAAGTATATATTTAGATTCATATATTCAACAAGAAACCTGAACACAATCTCTCTGTGACAATAAACAAACCTCTGGTTACAACTGTTTTAGCCATTACTACACAAGGTCATGTCTCTTGTCCTCTTTTATCCCCTCACAAGGGCATTTCACAGGTGCTGCTCTGCTGTACAGTTACCCACCTTCACTATTAAGGACATTTCACATTGAAATGTTTCTGAAGTGTTTCTCTGGAAGGCAGGATATGATTCTAACCTCAGTTTCAATCTCAATCCATTTCAGGAGGTTTTTTTTAAAAAAAAAAAAAAAAAAACCCAGTCCAAGAGTGAACAAATCAAATTTATCAGGTAGCCACTGAGCAAGTAAAAGCTCCAATGTTCTGCCCAGTCCCATGGATTGGAAGTCTCTAAACGTAGGCTAAAATGTGGTAGCTAACGCAAGGTAATAATGTATGACAATCTTGCTGAGTGTATTAATACAGACAATGGGAAAATGAGCGAACGTGCTCCCTCGTCATTGCTCACTCTGACAAAACCTCCAGAACTCTTTGGTCAACGTTTCTTGCTTCGATATTATTTGACTCCTGTTAGCATTTTTCATTTCCTCTCAGTATTGTTTAACTGAGCAAAATAAAGTATAATGCAAAACAGTCACATAACTCTTCTGCTTACTCCATGCAGTCTCCCTGCAGGGAGTAATCAGAAGAGTTACGTGACTGTTTTGCATTATACTTTATTTTGCTCGGTTTCACCAGCATTTTCACATTCTTGTGTGTTCCTGATTCTAATAAGATTGTCTGCGATCCATGAACACTACTTCATCTGCCTACTAAAAGCTGTTCTACTGACAGCAAATCTCGTTTTGGTTAATGTGTGTGGTGCAGCAGGTGATCGGAAGCATCGCGGTGCACGATTTGTTCACATCTGCACCCTCGTTTGTGCTGCTGCGTTTTTACACCTTCTACATGAACCTTCTACATGTTGTAAACTACTTTATATTTAAATCCTTGTGTAGGCTGTAGTGTTTGTACAATAGAAGAAAAAGCCTTAAAGTGCACCTATTATGGTTTTTCAAATATTACCTTGTAGTGTGTTATAGAGCTGTTTGTGACTGCAAAAACGTCTGCAAAGTTTAAAAACACTGAAGCGCACGACAAAGGGGGTTACTGACTCCCAAAAGAAGGAACCGATTCTGAACAGCTGAAACGAGTCGTTAGTAATTCCAGACTTATTTCCTGTACTAACCTACATAATTTGGTAACAAAAAGCCCCACCTCTGGTCTTCATCGGCTACTCGCGAATAAACAGAGCTGAAACTCGTTATGGTAGTGGGCGTTTCCTTTTTGAAACACGCTGACAGCGGTAGACCAATCACAACAGACTGGGACATCTGACCAATCAGAGAGGCGCATGCTCTCTGAAAGGAGAAGTTTAGAATGAATCCTTTAGAACGAATCATTGAACGAGTCGTTTTTGGCATTGGGAGAAATAAGGTAATGCTGCAGTTTAAATTATGAGCACATTAAAGTGTTTTTGACCTTGGATGCATGTAAATCTATTGTCTGAGACATTTAAAACAAAATTAGGTACGTTTCAAAACCATAATAGGTGCACTTTAATAAGTCACATTACAGCACAATGAAATTCTTTTTCCCCCGAACACATATTGCAGCTTGTTAGGAAGCGCAGCAGTGGCAGCCTGGCAGTGCTGGGGCTTGAACCCCCGAACTTCTGATCAGTAACCCAGAGCCTTAACCACTGAGCCACCACTGCCTTTATTATAATAAAAAGCATTATAATAACTATACATTACCACAGGCAGACAGATGTGCCTTAATTCTCCCGATATAAAAATGCATGCTGTTATGATAATAGCACTTGCAGAACACAAGCAGTGTGGACTGGACAGAAAGTTGGTTGCGTGTGACGTGCTCAAAAGTTATTACCACCCATTCTTGAAAGTAATTAGCAAACCATGTGGCAGTTAGAAAAGATAAACGTATGAATACATACCACTGGATTTCCCCATCCCTCTTGCTTTTCTACTATTGCAGCTTTAGCCCTCGCAACAACACCTGCTTGCTTCTCTGAAGTCTTTTCCCATGTCACTAAGTCTGGCCTATGCCGCTCCTGAAAACACATAGAACCAGACTTGTTACTGCCGCTGTGGTCAAGAAGAAGGAAATGTTTACTTACAAATACTTGCTTACATCCTAATCTTATATTTCTCTGCCCCTCACCCAGAATAAAAGAAAAAGGTCTCAGTCTTACCAAGTATTTCTGCCGGTGCCTGCGACCCACCACATGAGTGGCCATGTCACAGAGGTCCATTTGCACTGTACACAGTCTGCACCTGTACCGCAACAGGCTGCTGCCATCATTTGAGAAAAAATCCTCCTCCTGTACCAGGTCACCTAGTCCTAAACGTAGATAGCGCAAGTTATTACAGTTACTCTATACAAAAGAGTGTGGTCTCCTTCCAGAAAATGTAATATATATATAGACACTATATAGAAAATATATACACAATTGGATTCACAAGTCATTCAATAAAGCATTCACATTTTGAACATTCAAATTATATACACGTTTTCTAATAAACTTAAGCACACATCACAGCTCTATCTTACCAATTATGGGTTCATTAAGGTTCAGGTATGTCAAGTACTCTTTGATACTGGTCCATTGTGGCAATGGGGCTGGTTTGGGGATAATGCCTATAAAATCATCATAAATTAGTCAAGCAGAATATTAAGGGAAACAAATTAATCAGTAAAAGCTCTGGGGAACACAATGCTGAGGAAATTAAATGAACTTGATTGAACTGATTTGTTTTGTTTACACAGGATTGGAATACAAATGGTAGCTGCAAAATCCGTGATTTAAGTAGGTCCTTATGTACTTGCGCCATTTAAATTGTCAAGACAGGTTTAACGGTTGAAACGATCAGTTTCAGTCATGTGATCAACGAAGGTCTTCCAGTAGTAAACTCCGAACACCTGTGCCGGACAGCTTTGTGAACGAAACTGTAGAAGGAAAAATTTTACCGAGGCTTTCCATAATACATTGTTTTAAATCTTCAAAAGTGGGATTTTCTGGTGTTATTTCTTCCATTTGGTGAGATCCATTCACAGCATAGGAACAAGGCCACAATGTTGCAAGGTTTGCAACAGGCTGTAATGGAAATAGCTGCGTGCATGAACCAACTGAATCTGAAAGCCCTAGCATTACATGCCAGGGCATACCCACACCAACTCTTCAATCCAGAGCGAGTGCTTATTTCAGTGGGATTGAACAAGCTGCCAGGAAGAAAAGATCCACTGGCAGCACTATCTAATCCATGTCCAAGTTCTTGTATAAGAGCTGACCTAGTCTGGGTACCAGATGGCTTGAGATCCACAAACGCATCTGGCTACCAGATATAGCTTACACTGCTTATCCATCAGCCATCTCTAAAATTTCATGGCTGCACAGTTAGTCCATCCTTCAAATAAGCCTCGGTTTTCACAAGGAAGCAAAAACCTCTGATCTTCGGCCTTCAGTACGTTCTCTCTCAGGAATGTCAGATTCATTCAACTGACTCAAGAGTTTCAATGCTTTTGTGTAGATTTGCTTGGCATGGAGGAGTACTTGACATGTATACCTTTTGCTGTGGTTAGGTCATAACCACTGAACAGCGAATGCAGCTGTATCAGAATCTCCACCTTGTTGGGTTTTTTTTGGCTCAGCCCTTAAAAAACAAACATCAATGCCCTTCAAGAAGGAGTGCTGGTTCCACCGGAGTGGCACTGTGTATCCAGATGATATTGTATCACCTGGGCTTCAAGTCTGGAACAGATCAGACCGATGCTGGACAAGTAACAGTTCATCTTAGACCATATTAAAAGCCCCCCTCAAACAGGGTGACGGCCTTTCGCTTCCTTCGGTAGATGAGGAGCATCTTCTTCGGCTCTGAACATCACATTTCTGGGAAAATACATTCGCTTTGTCTGATGGACAAATCAAACGTAACTTCTCACAGTTCGGTATCAAGGTCTGCTCAATTCATTTGACTCAAAGATGTTAAGCGTCCCAAATGGCTCAAATTCTCAAGGTTGTAATGCAGTGATACCACAGCCATGTGTGGTTAGGAGTCCACGATAGCATAATCAGCCATGCTCTCTTCGGGTGGAAATGATTACTGTTTCACGCTCCTTGTTAACAGGGTCTGATACCAAGTGAACTTCAGCTCACTCTGTAATGGTGGAAATGCAGTCTCCCTGGGTCACCTTCCCCCGTCCTGAAAAGGCAGACTTTTTAGTCGAGAAGGGCATCCACCATCTGGGGAACCTTTCTAGAGAGTTCGATTATTCGCTCTGCGGTGATGCCCATAGGCAGTCTTTAGAAGAAGGTGCCTTGGAGGAAAAGGATCAGTTTACCAGATTGGTAGTGGTCATGTGTGAAGAGGAAACGAACACTGGGAGAAATGTAGGTTAAAATGCATACAATACAAATTTGAGAGCCTTCGTAAAATTTACAGGACATCTTAAAAACAATGAATGTTTTCATCAACATCTAAAAAGCTTCCTTATTACTCCCTAGATTCACCATTACACATGAATACACATCTATGTTTTTAGGATCGTTTTGTGGCGCATAACGGGATTTCCTGGTAACTGCTATTCAACAGACTACTAATGGTATAAATGATCAAACTTGACGCATTATTAATCTTGACGCATTATATGGACTTACCCTTATCAGCTAGGGCTCTCTCCCTCTTTGTAGAGTTAAGGCCAAAAGTGCATGAAAAACAGGTACAGGTGAGTAAAGCATTTCATAGCAGACACTTGCCAGCAGTTTCTCTCAAAAACAAAAGGAAACATGTTAAATGCAACACTTACATTGTGGCAATGTGTTATTGCCGGTGAAAAGAAGCAAAGTCAGCTTCAATTCTTTACCCTTTTGACCAATAAAATCCATCCAGAAATCATGTGTAATACCCACCTTGTGTTTTTTGTGACGAAGTACAAATGAATATTTATACTTCGTCCTGTGTAGTGAGGATGCAGGAAGAAAGCAAAACGAGCAGAACTCGCTGAGCGTTAACCACAACAACAATCGTAATGTCAGATCCATTTTCTCTCGTTCCCGGAGTAAACTAGAGTGGATGTGACTGGATTGTGCAGAAAGGGAAGATGTTGGAGCATGTAAAGCACTCTGAACATAACTAGTACCATGTACTCTGATCAGAACTATACGTTACAGCACACCGACCAGCAGTGACATAGAAATTAGTCTCTGCCTCAGACGCTCCACATGTGGCTCACGGAGCGCTTCGTATATTTTATACACTTAGCTGATCACAAGCTTCAGAACCTTGAAGTATTCAGATTAAATTTTCATTACGGCTGTGTAGGTTTCCAATGGGAAATAAACTGTTGAACAGTGAAACGAAGAGATTTCTAGAGCAAGATCTAGTCACGGGATTAAAACAACACCACACATCAAGTGCTCTTAGACGAAATATAATAAAAGTTAATAGAGAGTTTACTTTGAAGCAGGTAGTGGTGAGAAATCACATTTGGTTGTTTGCAGTGTCAGCCAAACAGCCTATTCCACTGAAAGTAGGTGGTTCTTAGCCAAGTCCAAGGACAAAACTACCAGAATCTCGAGCAAAAGCTAGAAATCTGGCATACAAGACTGTACAGAAATTAGAAAGTGGAGGGAAAATGATTTCACAAATAGACCATAACAATTCAGCAGAAAAAGAAACGTTAAAGCTATAAATGTGTTGGTGCTGAATGAAACCTCTCTTATGTACATCTTCAACAGACAGGGTCTTTGTATATGCTCATTACTGCTGTGGTCTTTATCATGATCGGTTCTTCGACTGGATTTATCCGCACCCATTTCCCCCCCCTCTTTAACGAAGGCTCTCCAGACCCCAAACCAGGGTGTGGCTCCAGCAAAATCGCACACGCACGTCAATTTAAAATCGTCACCGATTGACAAGTGTGCAGCATTTCCTGTAGCGTGAAGCGGCCCGAGCAAGAGGAACCGCAGCGACAAAACTTGAGCCGACGATACGGTAAGTGTTCCAGTGTAAGACAAAGAATCGGCAACATGTCGATGTTGATGCATCAAGAGAATCAAGTCGATATGTGGAACGTGACTGAAGCGTCCAGTGGCACTGATCACCACAACACCGTGACGCAGACACGTCTGTAGCCTTTAAACATAACAGCGTCATGGAGGATCCAGCCGTCTACACGTGATTATTTCAAAACTGTGTTAGTTTTGGAGAAATCCAAAGACTGAGCAGGATAACTGATGTGTTCTTGCCAAAGACGAGATGGTGTAATATTGTAAGGAAATGGACAGAATTTTTAAAGGCCAGATGACTAGATCACTGAGAGAAGAAGCATGTTATAATTATAGTAATAACACATTAGTATAAAGTAATAACACACAATGTTATTTCAGAATTTTGCACATAGTGAGACAACGGCACAATTTATCATACACAATAAAGTGAACCTTCTTCTACATTGGGCTGCTTCAGTCACTATTGTTTCTGCACTTGTTCTCTCTCGCTCTTTCTCCCCATCACTCTATCCATCCATCTCTCTGCATATTCATCTCTCTTACTATATCAATCTCTCTCTATTCCCACATATCTATCCATTTCTATGTCTCCCTGTCCTGCTCTATCTATTTATTTATCTCCACGTACATTTGTCTACCACCCGATCCATCCATCTCTCTCTAGAGCAACCTCTCTATCTAGCTCTCTCTCTCTATCCACTTCTTTCCATCTATGTCTCTCCATCCATCCACCCATCTCTACCTTTTTATCCATATATCCTTCTACATATACTGCTCAATCCCATCCATCTCTCTCTAGATCAACCTCTATCTAGCTCTCTCTCTCTATCTATCCACTTCTTCCCATCTATCTGTCTTTCCATCCATCTCCACCTTTATCCATATATCCTTCTATCCATCTACACATACTGCTCAATCCCATCCATCTCTCTCTAGATCAACCTCTATCTAGCTCTCTCTCTCTCTATCTATCCACTTCTTCCCATCTATCTGTCTTTCCATCCATCTCCACCTTTATCCATATATCCATATATCCTTCTATCCATCTACACATACTGCTCAATCCCATCCATCTCTCTCTAGATCAACCTCTATCTAGCTCTCTCTCTCTCTATCTATCCACTTCTTCCCATCTATCTGTCTTTCCATCCATCTCCACCTTTATCCATATATCCTTCTATCCATCTACACATACTGCTCAATCCCATCCATCTCTCTCTAGATCAACCTCTATCTAGCTCTCTCTCTCTCTATCTATCCACTTCTTCCCATCTATCTGTCTTTCCATCCATCTCCACCTTTATCCATATATCCTTCTATCCATCTACACATACATCTACCGCTCGATCCACCCATCTCTCTCTAGAGCAACCTCTCTATCTAGCTCTCTCTCTCTCTATCCACTTCTTTCCATCCATCTCTACATTTTTATCCATATATCCTTCTATCCATCCACATCTACCGCTCGATCCATCCATCCCTCTCTGTCTAGCCTTCTCTTTCCACCTAGTGCTGGGATTTATTTGCAGTTGATGATGCTATAGATGATGTGATTGTCAACATGAAGTATTTTACACTTGGGCAGTTTACAGTACATACCTTCAGATGCTGCAATGTGGTCAAATGGATCTTATAGTTTGTTTCCCCACGTATTCTTTTGTCACAAATCTGTATAAAAATAATAAATAAATTAAACAAATCGAGACATTTCTATGTAGAGGGTCACCATAGCAATATTTTTGGTTTCGGTTTTTCACCATAAGAAACACACACTGATCCGGGTTACCCAACTACATCAGTCAAAATGTGTATTTACCTCTATCTGCAATAATAATAATAATAATAATAATAATAACTTCCAAGTCTATATTAAATAAAGCTCCGGTTGTTTTATCTAACTGGCTGAATGTGAAAACGTGATGAAAACAGTTGAAGTTACCGTGCAGTCTATGAACGTGTTGGACTCTCCGTCGTCGTAAACCGTCAGCAGGTCGGCCATTGCTAATCCACTGGCTCTGGTTCAGCTAGCTAAACAAATCCTGCACTGACAAAGCTAACACAACGCTAATCACTCAATGTTATAGTCTGTACGTTACTGATACTATTAGTGTTAGTTAAATGATAAATGAACTTACTTTAGCACAGGGATTAAGATGAAAAAGATCTCGCTACGAGGATTTGTACGGAACTAGCTGTGATATAGCTCGCTACCTCGACGAGGCTAGTTCGCTAACTTCCGGAGGAATATGCAAATTCAAACAGACTCGGTACTGCGCGAAGAAATTTACTGGAACTGCGTAAACCTAAAAACTAAACTCCATATCTTCCAAAATGCCTTTCTCTTCAATCCACCTTCTTTTCTGTTACTTCTCCTCCACTGTTACGTTTTACTACAGAATAAACACCATGTACAGGCCGGAAGTGGGAGGGTTACACTGTTATGACTGCAGCAACATTGCAAAATACCCACAATCCCAAGTGATTGGGCTCTGATGAGAGTAATATCCAGAAAAATGGTCAATCCTACACAGCTTCCCGGGTGATATAGGGAACAGGAGGCCATTTCAGATCCAACCCGAGACTGTGTTGAAATGGCGTGAATGTACGCTGATCCGCCATAACATTAAAACCACCTGCCTAATATTGTGTGGGTCCCCCTTGTGCCACTAAAACAGCTCTGACCCGTCGAGGCATGGACTCCACAAGACCTCTGAAGGTGTGCTGTGGTATCTGGTACCAAGACGGACCAAGACGCAGCAAATCCTTTAAGACCTGTAAGCTGAGAGCTGGAGCTTCCATGGATCAGACTTGTTTGTCCAACACATCCCATAGATGATCGGATTGAGATCTGGGAAATTTGTTTGCCAGGTCAACACCTTGAACTCTTTGTCATGTTTCAAACCATTCCTGAATCATTTTTTTGCAGTGTGTCAGGACACACTATCCTGCTGTAAGAGGCCACTGCCATTAGCGAATATTTACTGCACCAGGATATACTGTATACTGTACTGGAGGACCATTGTCAGCGGCCTATGCTCCAGAATGGGCGACGGGCCTAACCAGCGAACCATCTGATTATGTCAGACCAGTGCTCTGGGGCCAGTTTTCTGCAGGTGGCCTTTAAATTAGCTTTGAGAAAGGGCCCAAAAGCAATAAACCAAACCTAATCATAAAAGGCCCCTTCACCTCCATTATTACCCATATGCCCCAGTCAAAGTCTTTATTGCCTTGAGACCTGCAATCTGCACTGATTTGAGACCCTATGATTTATTTATGTGCCTGTGGTGCTACTTATGGTATTCTTTTGTTAGTTACTTTGCCATGTTGTCTTTCCACCCACTGAGTTTAACTGGCTACAAATACTGGATACTTTTAATCAGATTTAATCACTTTTAATCAGAATTACTTCATATGGAAAACTATTTCTGCCACTTAAGATTAATGACATACATACAGTACATATTGTTGGGGGGCATGATGGATAAGAGCATCTCCAGAAACGGCAGGTCTTGTGAGGTGTTCCCAGTATGCAGTGGTTAGTACCTACCAAAAGATGTCCAAGGGTGAACTGGCGACAGGGTTATAGAAATGCAAGACTCATTGATGTGTGTGGGGAACGAAGGCTAGCCCGTCTGGTTCGATCCCACAGAAGAGCAACTGTAGCACAAATTGCCAGAAAAAGTTCATGCTGGCTAGGATAGAAAGGTGTCAGAACACACAGTACATCACAGCTTGCTGTGTATGGGGCTGTGTAGCCGCAGACCGGTCAGAGTGCTCATGCTGACCCCTGTCCACCACTGAAAATGCCAATAATGGGTACATGAGCATCAGAACTGGACCATGGAGCAATGGAAGAAGGTGGCCTGGTCGGATGAATCACATTATTTTGACATCTTCTGGATGGCCGGGTGCGTGTGTCACTTACCTGGGGAAGAGATGGTAACAGGATGCACTATGAGAAGAAGGCAACAGGCAGAGGCATTGTGATGCTCTGGGCAATGTTCTACAGGGAAACCATGGGTCCTAACATTCACGTGGATGTTACTTTGACACGTACCACCTACCTAAACATTGTTGCAGACCAAGTACAGCCCATATTCCCTAATAGCAGTGGCCTCTTTCCACAGGATAAGAATTTTTGCACACTACAAAAATTGTTCGGGAACTGTTTGAGGAACATTACAAGGTGTTGACTTGACCTCCAAATTCCCCAGATCTCAATCCGATCGAGCATCTGTGGGATGTGCTGGACAAACAAATCCGATCCATGGAGGTCTCACCTCACAACAGAAAGGATCTACTGCTAACGTCTTAGATACATAGATACATAATAGAAAATAAATATGTATTTAAATGTATATGTATAATTTCTTCACAGTGATTATCTAAGACATTATCTGTGTTCCATAAAGATCTTAATCCGATCTTAATTAGATGTAATTATACTATTATAAGTTTAGCCATTTCTGAAGTATGATCCTTGCAAACATACAATAACAAAGCATTTATAAGATATCGTGTTTTGAATCTAGATGTAAGGAAGGCTTATAAGCAAGCCCTGAAACTACTGAAGCAATGCTTTGGAAGATGGCAAGGAGTCACCAAGCAGTCGCCTTCTCCACACTTCTGTGGATTGCAACCATCGCTGACTGATATTCGTTGTCAAATATTCACACAGATATTTGAAAGATATTGAGTAGAGAATAACCACTGCTAAACCAACAACACTCAAGTACTGAGAACATGATGGCCAAACAAACAGCACAGCTGCCACATTACGGATTCTCATGTCTTGTACTATATTTAGCAATTAGCCATTTCACAGCACCGAACAGAAACATTTCTAAATAAAACATGAGCTTCATTTCCAGCCAACAGAACAGAACCACCGTTTTAGTAACTTACACATTCTAGCATTTTATGTACCAATTTGACAGACACTTTCACCCAAGATAAGTAAGTAGGCAATCTTTAACCACTGAGTTATCACTGCTTCCAAATCAAATAACTACATGACATGACTAATCTAATATAGCCTTTATTCTAATAGAATTATTCCAGCATAATGCAGGACGTGGGACTAAAACACGCCATGGCATGCTGTTATAAGAAAAATAATTAACAATGGGTTTTATTCCTAATATAGCACAACAATTTGCAACAATGACAATTTTACTTTTATTAATAAAATATGTGTTGTGCTTAACAGTTTATAGTTACATTTAATAGTTAGCACAGTGGCTTAGTGCTTTGCATGTTTGCCTCGCACCCTCAGGGTTGTGGGTTCAAATCCAGCCTCTACCCTATGTGTGTGGAGTTTGCATGTCCTCCCCATGCTTTGGGGGTTTCCTCTGGGTACTCTGACTTCCTCCCCCAGTCCAAAGACATGCGCTGTAGGCTGATCAGCACTTCCAGATTGTCCGTAGTGTGTGAATGGGTGTGTGTCTGTGTGGTTGTACCCTGCTATGGGTTGGCACCCTGTCCAGGGTGTCCCCCGCCTCGTGCCCCGCGTCCCCTCGGATAGGCTCCAGGCTCCCTGTGACCCTGTGTCGGATAAATGGTCCATAAATCTAGGTATGGATAAAGTGTAATGGGAAAATAAAACAATTAACCACCAGGGGTCAGTACAACTAAAACCAAACCCATTGATAAACTGAAGCCATCAACTAGAACTAGACAATCTCGTTTTCCAAGAGAGAGAAGGGACATTACTTCTTTTCTTTTCTTTTTAATTTTAATCTCCATTTCTAACTGTACAACTATAAAAAAGACTCCACATTGTGCTAACTGCTTAATTGGTAGATTCATGCAAAAATATAGTCAAAGTGGGGAATTCATAGTAAATATAATAAACAATAGGCTCTTGAGTGTAGTTATTTATTTAGGCCAGTATTCGGCAGAAAATATTATTTAATATAAATACATTTTTGGCTGAACTGTACATTTAATTGAACCTACACGGAAACACATTTTTATTGTGAGTGTTTTCAAATAATTTTTTTAAACAGGTTTTTGACAGATTTTAGTTTTGTTTAGTTTGGTTCTCAGAGTGGTCAAGGGATTCCCAGCGATGTGTCACATACAGCCAGGGGGATGCATTTAAAAAAAAAAAAAAAACTACTACTGATATCATTCTTGTAGAGATTATTTAGTTATTATGAGTATAAGCCTACCTGACTAGTCACTTGAATAGTTAACACTTATATAGATTTAATCTT
Source organism: Ictalurus furcatus (assembly GCF_023375685.1). Taxonomy (NCBI): domain Eukaryota; kingdom Metazoa; phylum Chordata; class Actinopteri; order Siluriformes; family Ictaluridae; genus Ictalurus; species Ictalurus furcatus. The sequence goes on from NC_071278.1 coordinate 14,303,883, forward strand.
CTTCTTTCATGTTCAGTAACCGCTTTATCCTGGTCAGGATTGAACAACAGAAGGTCGGGAGTTCAAGCCCCCCAGCACTGCTAAGCTGCTACTGTTGAGCCCTTGAACAAGGCCCTTAACCCTCTCTGCTCCAGGGCCGCTGTATCATGGCTGCCCCTGCACTCTGACCCCAACTTCCTAACAAACTGGGATATGCGAAGAAAAGAATGTCACTGTGCTTCTTCTAAAATTACTCCAATCACACAGAGGTCTTCTAATGTAAAACTCAATATCTCTCATTTCAACAAGTTTTGGGTTCTGTATGAGGGAAGTGCAGGGAAACTCGAATGTGTATAATAAATATATGATACATATTTACTTAATGCGCTTAATATTTGAATAGCTGTGTTCTATTCATAAAATTAACGTGTGCTGCAGTCATTCACGGAAAAGTGCCGCTGACCGCAAAAAGCAGAAAATCACTTATTTATGTGCCTTTGTTTAAAACATTTTGTGTTTCTCAAATGCAGTGCCTTGCATAAATATTCACTCCCCTGTTCCACATTTTTTACTGTTACAACCTGGAACTGAAATGGACTTTGTTTTGCATTTTTCTGGTAAATAATTTTGTGTTGATTTTGGGTGGCATGATGGTGCAGAGGGTAGTGTTGCCACCTCACAGCTCCAGAGTCCCCCGATTCAATCCTGAACTGATACTGTCTGTGTGCAGTTTCACAGCTTCTCCCCATGTCCATGTGGAGAACCCTATTGGGTTCTCTGCTTTCCTCCCACCTCCCAAAGACATGCCAGGAGGATGATCTGCTGAATGCTGAATGGCCCCTATGTGTGAATGTGTGTATGGTGCCTTGCAGTAGACTGGTGAACCATTCAGAGTGTATTCCTACCTCACACCCAGTGTTCCTGGAACAGACTCTGGATTTACTCCCCAGTTTCAGGTGTTAACACTACAAAAAAGTGGAAAGGTGTCAAGGGTGCAGAATATTTATGCAAGCCAGTCTAAATCTCTCTCTCTCTCTCTCTCTCTCTCTCTCTATATCTATCTATCTATCTATCTATCTATCTATCTATCTATATATATATATATATATATATATATATATATATATATATATATATATATATATTTAAATACCACAGAATACGTAGACCACAGTTTTGCCTGGCTACATTCAGATATGTGAAGTTTGTGTGTTAATTTATAAAGTCATAGAATCAGAATTTCTATTTGTATTGTCTGTTTGAATCCTGATTAATACATATGAATAATAATTAATAAAAAAAACTTTTAACCATCAGTAAGTGGAAAGTGGAATGATAGAGTGGTACAGGGGCTTGAGCTTGTGTGTGTGTGCACGCAGGTGTATGTATCATGGGTATGTACTGTGTGTAGTGTATGTATCATGGGTATGTACTGTGTGTAGTGTGTGCATGTGTAGTGTATGAATCATGTGTATGTATTGTGTGTAGTATGTGTAGTGTGTGTAGTGTATGCGTATGTAGTGTATGTGTCATAGGTATGTATTGTGTGTATGTAGTGTGTTTGTGTAGTGTATGTATTGTGCGTGTATTCTGACTGTATGTATGTAGTGTGTTGTTTGTGTAGTGTATGTATTGTGTGTGTATTCTGACTGTGTGTATGTAGTGTGTTTGTGTAGTGTGTGTATTGTGCGTGTAATCTGATTGTGTGTATGTAGTGTGTTTGTGTAATGTGTGTATTGTGTGTGTATTCTGATTGTGTGTATGTAGTGTGTTGTTTGTGAAATGTGTGTATTGTGTGTATTGTGTGTGTATTCTGGCTGTGTGTATGTAGTGTGTTTGTGTAGTGTGTATTGTATGTGTATTCTGACTGTGTGTATGTAGTGTCTTTGTGTAGTGTGTGTATTGTGTGTGTATTCTGTTCTGACTGTGTGTATATAGTGTGTTGTTTGTGTAGTGTATGTATTGTGTGTATATGTAGTGTGTTGTTTGTGTAGTGTATGTATTGTGCGTGTATTCTGACTGTGTTTGTGTAGTGTGTGTAGTGTGTGTGTATTCTGACTGAGTCTATGTAGTGTGTTGTTTGTGTAGCGTGTGTGTATTCTTATTGTGTGTATGTAGTGTGTTGTTTGTGTAGTGTGTAATATGTGTACTGTGCATGTAGTGTGTTGTTTGTGTAGTGTGTAGTATGTGTATTGTGCGTGTATTTGGACTGTGTATGTAGTGTGTTGTTTGTGTAGTGTGTGTATTGTGCGTGTATTCTGACTGTGTGTATGTAGTGTGTTGTTTGTGTACTGTGTAGTATGTGTATTGTGCGTGTAGTGTGTTGTTTGTGTAGTGTGTAATATGTGTATTGTGCGTGTATTCTGACTGTGTGTATGTAGTGTGTTGTTTGTGTACTGTGTAGTATGTGTATTGTGCGTGTAGTGTGTTGTTTGTGTAGTGTGTAGTATGTGTATTGTGCGTGTATTCTGACTGTGTATGTAGTGTGTTGTTTGTGTAGTGTGTAGTGTGTGTATTGTGCGTGTATTCTGACTGTGTGTATGTATTGTGTTTGTGTAGTATGTGTATTGTGCGTGTATTTGGACTGTGTATGTAGTGTGTTGTTTGTGTAGTGTGTGTATTGTGCGTGTATTCTGACTGTGTGTATGTAGTGTGTTGTTTGTGTACTGTGTAGTATGTGTATTGTGCGTGTAGTGTGTTGTTTGTGTAGTGTGTAATATGTGTATTGTGCGTGTATTCTGACTGTGTGTATGTAGTGTGTTGTTTGTGTACTGTGTAGTATGTGTATTGTGCGTGTAGTGTGTTGTTTGTGTAGTGTGTAATATGTGTATGTAGTGTGTTGTTTGTGTAGTGTGTAGTGTGTGTATTGTGCGTGTATTCTGACTGTGTGTATGTATTGTGTTTGTGTAGTGTGTAGTATGTGTATTGTGCGTGTATTCTGACTGTGTGTATGTATTGTGTTTGTGTAGTGTGTAGTACGTGTATTGTGTGTGTATTCCAGTAGGAAGCGCTGTGTGTGTGAGGATGAGACTCATCCCCGGTGTTGAGTGTAGCCCCGCCCCCTCCCCCCACTGCCCCTCCCCCAGCTGTCCCTCCTGCGCGAGCGGCCTCCAGTCGGATCCGCTGCCGGCCGGCGATAGTAAATGTGTATTATCCAAGATGGAGGACTGCTCGTGGTCTCTATCCTAGCAGAAGCGCACTCTTTTCCACCGTCCGTGTCACTGCTTTATTACAGCACACGACCGGACTTATTCCCTACGATCCTTCAGAGCTGGAAGAAGCGAGTTTTTTGCCGTTTGGATATTAGCTCCGCGCTTTATTTCCACAGCCATGAGCTCGGGGGACGGAGCCGAGGAGGCGGCGAAGGACGCAGCCGATATAGCAGCCTTCTTCAAATCCGGTGAGCGCCTGAATATGTGACCGAATCTGAAGTGAGCTCCCATGCTCCGTGCTGCGCTGCTGCTGCTGTGTTGACGCAGTGCAGGCGTGAAACAGCGCTTTGTGGAGTCGTTATTATTAAAAAGTGGATGAATGAACCGGAAATAAGTTAATGGGGGTGTTTTGTATTTGTGGAAATGAGCCCGTGATTAGCCAGGTCTGAGAGCCTGAGATCTGGACTAGTAACTCAGCTGAGATTTTTCCAGTTACAAGATAAACCCGTGTATCAGACTAGAATATCCCTGTGACTGCTAGTTTTAGGTGCAAACCCGTAATTTGTTGATTCTCTAGACTTATAAAGTAGGCAATAAAATATAGCCCTAGCTAGCTGCATTACCTTTAGCTAGCTGTGGCGAACAGGACGACTAGCACTTGTCCTATTAGCCTATTACCTAGTATGGGTGTGTGTGTGTGTGTGTGTGTGTGGGCCACCTTTTAACTGCCCTGCACCACTTCTACACTTTATTCCTAATATTCCAGAAAACACACATGACGAAACCACCTCTGAACCCAGGCTTGTTGTCATGTAGCTGTCCTAACCCACCTACGGCTAGTCTGATAGAGAAACACTGCTGGTGTGTGTTATTTCATCAGCCTGATTTAATCACACAACTACACCTACAAACACACACTTCACTGGCTCTGACTCAGTTATTTGAAAAGGTAGATAAGATATTTAAAAACCAAAAAAACCAAAAACAATATTCCAGACTGGCAAAAATGAAGCTGGATTAAAAAGCAGTGTATCTTAGCTAGCAATGTAAACAATGACCTGGCGTGGCATCAGACTCGCCTTGGGTTGCTAACTGCTAACCGTTAGCGCTTTAGCTCTGCACAGGAGAGCGGTTTATTATAATATCATGACTTTTAATAATGTACCTGGCCTGATGTGACTGTGAGGTGATGCGATCATTAGAAATAATATAATCTTAGCTCAGATTTACTAAGATAAGATCTTCTCTGACCTAAATATATGTGTGTGTGTGTGTGTGTGTATGGGCGGTATCCTTTTCCAGCTAGCTGTCCTATTTAGGTTTTTAAGATCTATTGTTCGTAGTTGTGGTTAATATAATCCGTGATTTCCGGTTCAGCGCTGCTGAGTGAGAGTTATGTGTGATTTCAGTGTTATTTCCCAATCTGTGGATAATAGTCATGTTAATCCTGTTAGAGACTGTATCTATCTGTCTACCATTCTGACTCTACACACTCAGTATATAGGCCGCTACTTGTGTGTGTTCACTTGTACTACTACTTGTAGTCTAAATCATATCTAATCTAATCTAATGGTTAAGTAAGGATTTGACTTGACACACTTCAGGGTGTGCTGTTACAGGAAAATAATCCATGTCGAGGTGGTGTGATGTGGTTTGACACGAAGCGGCGTTACTTTTAACAAAATGAAGCGGATTGTGTTTTTTTCCCCACCGCATAACAGTATGCCTGATGTGTTTTATTCCACTTATACTTGTACCACAGCATTTAGGCAAGCACTGGTTTAGTGGATCACATGTTCGTGCTGCACGTCCTGGGTTGGGGGTTTGAATGCCGCCTGTGCCCTGTGTGCGTGGAGTTTACATGTTCACCACGTGCTTCGGCGGTTTCCTCCCCCGGTCCACAGACATGCGTTGTAAGCTGATTGGCATTTCCAGATTGTCCGTAGTGTCCGTATAGGTTTGTCATGGTGCCATGTTGTCTCACTGTCCAGCGTGTCCCCCGCTTTGTGCCCCAAGTTCCCTGAGATTCCCTCACGGCCTTGTGTAGTATTAATCAGTACGGAAACTGGAGAGATGAACGAATTGGTGATTTCTAGATACATTAAATCTTGTGGAACATCTGTGAGACAGTTTAGTTCCTGTTGTCTCTTACGTTGTAGCAGCTATAAACAGCCGTCTCCTAATAAAACCAAAACGCTCGTTGTCTTCATAGAGAAAGTTTCACCATATCAGTGATTTATCTTTGATTATATATAAATAATTAGTTTAAAAAAAAAAAAATCTGTATATTATTAGCCTGTGTGGTGTTTAGAACAAGTGCATCAATGTTAAACCTGTCATTTGGATTACAGCCTCAATACTGTTATAGATTATTAATCAACACCTTCATACCTATCAGATTTGAAAATTGGTATAAAATGCTTTAAACTGACGCACATACTCTTCCGTGCGGTTCTTTTCTGCCTGTGATGAACATTTGAACGTGCATTTGTGCCATCAGACACTGAAGAAACGCGACATGCCCTGAGCAGACCAAATCCACACAGACAATCACAAACACAGATTGTTTTTACTGCGGTGGTGAATGTAACCACACCAGGAAGTGCTGTACCCTCAACTGTTTCCACACAGGAAGACTTGTTTAAAGTGTCGAACCTTTCAAGTGCATCGGAGTTCAAAAGTTTGCATCTCTCTTTCTGAACGCTGTAGAAATATTCCTCTCTTTGCATCTGCTGCAACCTTTTATTCATGGGTATGTCTTGAGTTGTAATAATCGCTCAACTGACGTTTCAGATCTGTTCAGCTCTGCTGGATTGCTTGGCAGGTGTTTTTTTTTTTTTTTGGTCCATTTTTCTTCACATATCTCTTATAACTCTTATAGCCTGAAATCACAGTCTTCTTTAAACTCGGTCTGATTTTGCACCATGATTTTGTTTAGGTAGATAAATTGTAGAACGTTTTAGTTTAGTTTTTTTCATTGTTGCCCAGAACCCATAGGGGATGCAAATATTTGCAGGTAGATTTGCATTGGAAATAAAAAGAACGAGCCGAGATGTCACTAGTGAGTGGATCACTACTGCTTTTATGATATTGAAGGGCACTTGTTTTGGGATTTGTGTGTATATTCTGGAGATTGTAACACTGTTTCGTATCCGAGTAGCAAGACCGATTCAGTTCAAATGCCGTCTATTCTGTTTTCAAAATGAAAATGTCTTGTAAGCAAAGGATCCGTAGTGCTTAGCAAAATTCTTCATATCGGTTGTGTGCAGGTTGACCTTTTTGTTTCCTGATGGCGCAGAAAATTATACAATAACAGAAGAACACAGAAATTAAAGTGTGAAGCTGGACGCTCTGGTGTGTATACGTGCACCATGTGAAGGGATTTTGTTTTGCCGTGAACACTACAGTCCAGTTTTTGGTGCAACTGCTGAAATGTTCATTCTTTCAGGGAGTTTAAGGCCGTTGTTTGTTTTCGGAGCGGTTCGGTTGTGGTGAGAAAGCAATCCGACCCAACAGGCCAACAAACCAACCTGTATAGCAATGCATGATGGGAACTGCGTTATGTGAAATGCGTGTTTGTTTTGTTAACGGCTCGCTACGTGAATCGCGGTTTAACTTGGACCAAAGACGAGGTAAAACGCCTGAGTGAAATTTCAAACTTTCAAAAACGCATCGAAACGTTTTACAGATTTACAGGCTGTTTAGCGAGCATCTCAATGAGATGGGCTTTAATCGCTCTGTGGAACTTATACATTAGATAAATTATAATAACTACAGCTAAAACGAAAGCCACGGTAATCTTGCGGAGCTGCTGTCTATCCATCTGGATGGGTGACCGCTATGAGCGTAACCCCAGAACATAAACAGGCGCGCTCTGACCGTCGAGAGGACAGTTTACTCACATGTGACTCGCATAAACACGTTCTGGTCGGCTTTGAAACGTTGCCTTGTGAAAGCCAGCCGAGACAAGGAGAAAATACAGCACTGACAACTTGAGTCCCGTTTCAGAACAAAGCACAGATTGCTGCTGAGGCTGAAATCATGGCTGTGTGTTGAGCTCGTACATATAAAATGAACAGTTGCGTGTTGCTTTGTCGATCTCTAATGTGAACGTACTTTAACACGTGTTTCCTCAGAGACGTGTGCAGCCAGAACCAACTGCAAGGCTAATTTTTTGGGAACTGCTGCTCACGCAGCATCCCGGGAAAGATCCCGGGAAAGATCCCGGGAAAGATCCTGGGACCGACCATGGGACTGACCATGGGACCGCGTAACGCACTCAGAGGAAAGTGCTGACCGCCCTCTTCCACATACATGAGCTCACAGATTGGCTAGTATCACTGTGATTGACAGGAGAGAGAGTAAAGAGAACCGTGAGGACTCTTGGCTCCTGGCCGCAGATGTACTGTACCATTTCATAATTTTAAATCCGCATTGTGTTTCCTAGTTCTGTTTTCTATAGGCATCTTTATCCCCTCCAGATCTATTTAAAGCTGTATAAACAGGAATGATGGATTTGTCAGGTTGTTGAAAACACCCAGTTAAGATCAGGGACTGTGCTCTTGGTTGCGTTGTTCACACTGGGAAATCATGGTGTGGTAGATTAGCAGATAAGGCCTGCATAGTGTAAGATGAGTAGTCTGTCAGTCGTATAAGAATCTCAGGATGACTGTCATTGTACACTTTATTTTAAGTTCTATGCAACAATAGAGTCGTGAAAAAAATAAGTACACCCCATGGAAATTGTCTGCTTTTTTTTTTTTTTTTTAACATATTTGGACAAGCAAACGTTTTGCTCATGTTTGAAACAGTGCCTATTGATGAAGTTGTTCTACTCGAACAAAACCACAAGGAAAAATACCTTTTTCAATCATTTATTCAACAGAAATATCAATAGATGTGATATTCTTCTGTGGATAAAGTAAGTACACCCTGGGCCTCAGAAGCTAGTATTGCCCCCTTTAGTAGAAATTTCTTCTTCAAGGCATTTTGCATAATTGTCCACTAGGCTTGCTGGAAATTTTGACCAGTCTTCCATGCAATATTCTTTCAGGTGCAAGATGTTTGAGGGTTTTCTTGCATGTACTGCCCGTTTCAAATCCCCCCACAACATTCCAATGGGATTCAAATCCGGGCTTTGACTAGGCCATTCCATATCCTCCATTTCTTCTTTTTGAGCCATTCCTTGGTGGATTTGCTAGTGTGCTCAGGATCATTATCCTGTTGAAAAATTCAACTTCAACTTTCGGACAGATGGCCTCACGTTATCTTCAAGCACTCTTTGATTATGCAGAATTCATAGTTGAATCAATGACTGCATGCTGTCCAGTCCCTGAGGCAGCGAAGCAACCCCAAGCCATAACGTTTCCACCACCGAGCTTCACAGTTGGTATGAGGTGCTTCTCCTGAAAAGCTGTCTTTGGTCTGCAACAAACATGTCTGCTGTTACTGTGGCCAAACAACTCTATCTTTGATTCATCTGTCCAGAGGACATTTTCCAAAAGTCCTGGTCTTTACCTATATGCTCATTGAAAAACTGTAGTCTTACAAAAAGGCTTTTTCCTGGCACGCCTCCCATGCAGGTCAAATGTATCTCTTTCTGATTGTAGAAGCATGCACTTTCACACCAACAGTTGCAAGACTTACTACCAGATCCTGTGATGAAACTTTGGGGTTCATGTTGTCTGTTTCATCTCTCAGTCCGTACAGTGTTTTTAGTGATTGTTGCGGCCAAAGACGCTTGATTTTGCTGCGTCTTTTTAAACATTTAGAGATGCAACTTTTTTGTGGAAAACTACTTTAATTGGCGAAATTGCAATTGCACAAAATCGTTCTTTCGCAGTGATGTTTGTTGGTGAATGAGACCATTTAGCCGTACTTGTGTTCGACGCACGTGAATTGAAGAGGGTTTTGGCTGAATGGGCGTCGTGATGTCACATGACGCGTCTCGGCCCCGCTGTAAAAACTTGCAAGCCCTCCGGATGTCGCGGAGTTTGCTTGATTTTGTGTTCATTTCTGCGATTGCAAAGTTCTGGAGAGACTGATCTCTGGCAGCTTGGCAGTACTGGGATTTGAACTCACGACCTCCCGATCAGTACTCTAACGTCTTAACCACTCGGCTACCGCTGACTCACGGTTTCCCCTCACGCTGCGCACCAGCAGCTAAACACAGAGTCATGATGCTCTTCACACAGGAACCCAACGTGTGCCGACTCATCTTACATCAGACGTGCGGCGATCAAATGATTCATTTGCTTATACTGATTGGAAATGTCAGAGGAGTCGATTTCCATTTGGCGAACGGAGCAGAACGGCAGTGAACTGTGTGAGAGGGTTAAGAGAAATGAAGGCCTCTATTTTTTATAAAAAGCATTTGAATATCCCTGCTGCTGATTCGCTTTGAATATTACCGTTACAAAAAAACCTGTTTTGTCTTTGCATGTGCATTCATCCTGAGACGCTCAGATTGGACACTTACAGCTGTTGTATGATTAACCCTGATGTGTTCAGAGGGACTTTTACCTCCGCTGTTGACCACCTGAAGAGACAACATTTATAGTCCAAGCTTTTCCACTTTGCATTTTCTCTCGCTCTCTTTCTTTATCTCTCTCTCTTTCTTTCTTTCTCTCTGTCTCTCTTTCTCTCTATCTCTGTCTCTCTTTCTCTCTATCTCTGTCTCTCTCTTTCTCTCTATCTGTCTCTTTATTTCTCTCTCTGTCTCGCTCTCTTTCTTTCCTTCTTTCTTTCTTTCTTTCTTTCTTTCTCTCTCTTTCTCTCTATCTCTGTCTCTCTCTTTCTCTCTTTTTCTCTCTCTTTCTCTCTCTCTCTCCCCTCTTTCTCCCTCTATCTCTTTTTTTTCCCTCTCTCTCTTTCTTTCTTTCACTCTCTCTTTCTCTCTCTATCTCTGTCTCTTTATTTCTGTCTCTCTCTCTCTCTCTCTTTCTTTCTTTCTCTCTGTCTCTCTTTCTCTCTATCTCTGTCTCTCTCCGTCTCTCTTTCTTTCTTTCTTTCTTTCTTTCTTTCTCTCTTTCTCTCTATCTGTCTCTTTCTCTCTCTCCCCTCTTTCTCTATCTCTTTTTTCTCTCTCTCTTTCTTTCGTTCTCTCTTTTTCGCTCTCCCTCTCTTCTCTCTCCCCCTCTCTTTCTCTCTGTCTCTCTCTCTTTCTTTCTTTCTTTCTTTCTTTCTTTCTTTCTTTCTCTCTGTCTCTCTCTTTCTCTCTATCTGTCCCTTTCTCTCAATCTCTCTTTTTCTCTCTCTCCCCTCTTTCTCTCTCCATCTCTTTTTTTTCTCTCTCTCTTTCTTTCGTTCTCTCTTTTTCTCTCTCCCTCTCTTTCTCTCTCTGTCTCTCTCTCTTTCTTTCTTTCTTTCTTTCTTTCTCTCTGTCTCTCTCTTTCTCTCTATCTGTCCCTTTCTCTCAATCTCTCTCTTTTTTCTCTCTCTCCCCTCTTTCTCTCTCCATCTCTTTTTTCTCTCTTTCTTTCTTTCGCTCCCTCTTTTTCTCTCTCCCCCTCTCTCTCTCCTCTTTCTTTCTTTCTTTATTTCTCTCTCTTACTCTCTATCTCTCTCTTGCTCACCCCCCCCCCCCCGTCTATGCTTTATCTCAGTGTCTCACAGTTTATCGTTGCTCTCTAACCGCTGTGTTTTTTCTCTCTCTCGTCGGCCCGTCTCACTCTTTCAGACACTCCTTCAGCCTGTCTGTGTGGCAGGGAAAGGTCATGCTGACCTAGTTTCGGCCTGCGACGGCGTACTCGGTGCCCCCTCGCACAACGTCTTCTGGCACGCAGCATGTGCATCCTCATTATTCTCGTGCAGGCAGGAAGACAGGAACTGAAAGACAGATACGTTGAGGTTGCTTTCGAAAGGGAAATGCACAGGGTTTTGTATCATAGAGGCTTAATGGTTGGGTTCAAAAGTATCATACAGTGGAATTGTTCAGTGGAAATTCAAAGAAATTGGAAGAGACTAACATGGCTGAGTCTATAGGAATGTTTACAGCTGAGCTAAATGCTATGCTTTGGTTTGGGGCTTCACCTAAACACATTAGTGTTGTTTTGGGGAAACTGATGAGGGAGTCTTTATTAGATTACAGCCGGCCTGAAATCCGATTACAAGCTGGATTTGCTGCTTCTGCACCCTCACTGTATATATACAAACCACTATAATCTGCCATTGAGCACACACACACACACACACACCCTCCCACACACACCCACACCTTTCAGAGCCTTTGTTTCTAACAGCACAGACAATACAGGGTTGGACAAATCAGTAACTTGAGCAGCCAGGACAAGCAGACTTCATGTGCAGCTTAATAGTTTCATTTTCCTAGATATGAAGATATCACTATTGGCTTTGTAGATACAGTTTAAAAAAATATGTATTTATTTATTTTTTCCCCTGCCAGCGCATCATAATGTCAGATAGGTTGATGGATCAAGCAGAATTCATGTCTAAGCTGTTGGTTTCATATTCATGTTCAAAAAAACGAGCACATTTTGTGAACAGACCCCTGGTTCTTCTTCACAAGCCATTTTTCGTGCACGGGGAATTCGTAAGCAAGCAGGTTTCGCGGTTGACTTGGTAGCTGCAGTTATTTTTCCTCCGGGTATGACCATGACGGGTAGGTTTACAGATTACGTGAACAGACTACCAGATCTGAATTGTAGACGAGCGGATTTAGTTTCGAGGCTGTTAGCTAGAGGTCACGCGATCGATCGATTATCAGGAAAAATCCACACCGATAGTGTTTCCCAGGCGCGTCCGTTACGGGAGCGCCTGAGAAAGGTCCGCTGTCGTTATACATTATATAGGAAGCCGGGGTGCAGTCTGTGTTCCGGTTCATCCCAAAGGTGTTCAGTGGGGTTGAGGTCAGGGCTCTGTGCAGGACACTCAAGTTCTTCCACACCGATCTTGGCAAACCATGTCTTCATGAGGCTCGCTTTGTGCACAGAGGCATCGTCATGCTGGAACAGGTTCAGTCTTCTTCGATCCAGTGAAGGGAAGTGGTAAAGCTACAGCATACAAAGACACAATCGTGTGTTTCTAACTTGGCAACAGTTTGGGGAAGAACTACATACGGGTGTGATGGTCAGGTGTCCAGATACTTTTGGCCTTCGAGCGTATGTGATCCGAGAGCAAGACACCACATCTCATAAATAAAATGCTGGCGAAAGGTTTACTTTAGCTGATGAATTTATGATTTGTCCACCCCTGATATTCAGAGTGTATTTGATGGCACGATGAAGAGCTGTGTAGTTTGGCGCAAATGAAACGGGACCGTTATTGCAGCGTGACTTATTTATCGATCACAGGCGGCGGTTTTTTTCAGCGGGAGAACTGAAAATATTGACATTACGTTTGATGTGTTAAATCCTGTTTTGAATTCAGTAGACGCTGTTGTTCCAGCTGTTTGCGCGGGTTTGTTTTGCGCAGAACTCTCCGGAATCCGTCAGGTGAACGAGTTCGAGGTATCTTTTAGGTACGGGGTGGAAACATCCCGAACAGTTCAGCTCGTTTTGACTGAAAGAGCGGCATCTTCTCCTGACATTTAGAGGTCACGTGAGATGAAATGTTTTGTCTGTTAGCTAATTGAATCTGCAGGTCCAGAGTTCGGTGTCCGCTTGCCGTGTGGATGAGTTTGAGATGACGGATCAGATGTGCTACGTGTGAACTAATGGAGCTTGGAGAACGGGAGGAATCGTATCATCTGGTTCCTCGGTATTGGGTTTTCCACTCCTGTCTGCTCCGGCGAGACTCTGGATTTGTACACATGAGCTGTGGATTTTTTATTTTTTTTTTTGTGTGGAGCTGCTAAAATGCTTAAAGGGAAAAATCCGCCCTGATCGATTGATTTGTGTATTCTTCGTCATAATTAACACGTGATCTTCATCCAAGATTTATTTCCTAATGAAATTCTGCCTTGGCTTTTGTTTTGAATTTTATTTTTTAGTATGAACAGTCTAGTCAATCTATTTTCACTTTAACGGTTTCCTACACTGTAAAACATTTCAGGTGGTTCAACTTAAATTGTCTCAAAGCAGCTTTACAGAAACATATAAACACAGGATACAGATTTTAAGTGTGTGGATTAATCCCTAATGAGCGAGCCGGTGGTGAGGAAAAACTCCCTAAGATGATATGAGGAGGAAACCTTGAGAGGAACCGGACTCATCTGGGTAAGAACAGATCGTGTAAAAGCAAAGGAAAGTCCATGCTGGTTTTTGTTGAGCTGGTCCACCGTTCGAAGGAGACCCGAGTGCAAAACTGCATGGAGTTTAGAAACGAAAGTTCACCTGCCGCCTTAAAAACATGAGCAAACTCAACTTTTTCAACTCGGTTTAGTTTTCCAAGTCAAGACAAAGGATTACTTTAAATTTTCACTACTTGTACACTTGAGTATCTAAAATGTGTCATGACAGTTGGAGTTAAAAAGAAGAAATGGGGTTAGGTTTCTTAAAGGGGCTATCAGTTAACTGTCATACAGTGTACCCACAAGGATTTAGCTCTTGCTTCATCTCTGTCTAAAGCCGGTGCACACGGTGCGCCTTTTAACCGTCGTTTGTGATTGTTGCTCGTCCAGACTGTACGAACGCGATCCCCGCTGTAAGTCACGTCACACCGAGGAGCTCAGCTGTCATTAATGCCGGACTGTACGACGGTCGAGACGCGAAACACGGATGCACGCTAGAAAACCGGTACGGAGTAGAGAACCACACTACAGGACTGTAGCTCAAATCTTCTGACACGGCCAGAATTTCATCGGAGGGAACATTTGATCGCGACGGCTGTTAATCGGCTGTCGGGGAACGCGTCAAACTAGCGATCGAAGACTATGGATTTTGTCCTAGGATTATAGAATCTTTTAGCTTTCTCAGATTTTGTCTCCGACGACCAAATCGTGGTCAAAATGCTACAATGTGAACCCTGATTAAAGAGACTGAGCAGAGCTTTAGTCTGTCCAGCTCTCTCACGCCGTCCTCTATACACTCGGCTCGAATCGTCAGCTTTTATGATGATACGTCCTCGATCCGCGTCGCGCTCGTCATCCCATAGATGACTTACCTAGCCGAGCCGGGTCTCTGTAACTCAGCACGGCTGTGTTGTATCGCTGCGTCGCATTCTGGATCTTTGAGTCCGACGTTGCCCGTCTCCACTTTTATGTTGGATTTCTCATTAATGCGAGATTGTGTAGCTGAAAATGGTTTGTTTTTCGGAGCTGCCAGTGAATCCTGACTATAATATACCTTGTATTCAAGATTTCTTCTCCTGCTTGCTGACTGCCATTACAGCTGCACTAGCAACGTCCTGCTGTGACGTCACTACGGCGGACAACTGCGGTCTTCTCACAGGAATAACGAAAATACCGCACCAACCAACAAATTAGCACGAGAATCTCTAAAGACTCCACAACTGATGTCACCCTGGCCCACTTCTTCAGCCAGTCCTTGGTCCAGCACAAAACCTTGTGGGTTTATCCCACTGCTCAGGGTCAGACGCTTCGATCACGCTCTGTTCTGTGCTCGTTCTGCCACGTCTTTCTTTTCATTCGCTTGGGCTTGTACCCTGCTGTCCTTCAGGGTGTGTTGGAGGTCGTGGAGTTGGATATGCACCGGTTACTTATTCTTTTCTGCTCTGCTTTTGGCTAGTATTTGTGTCTTCCATTGTGTTTGAGAAATGAGACCGTCTCAACAAGAAATGTGGACTAACCTGCTCTCTGTAAATGATTAACACCTCCTAAACGTGTTTCATGAACCTTGTCCTTAACCAAACGTGTCAAATTACCAGATGGAGCATCAGCACCAGGATAAATCCACACTAGCCACAGGGTTATGGAGTATAGATATCCTGTAGTGTGCACTGCTTAGGGAACAAAGCGAAATCTGCATTTGTCAGAAGACAGTCGGTTTGAGTTTGAGTGGAAATATGGCGTGGTGCTGCTTCTCACCTTCTGAATCAATACGATATTCTGAATCAATACGATATTCTGAATCGATATCGAATCGTTCTCGTACAAAACCCATCTGTGTGCACACGATAAAGCATGGCCAGTGCAGGATGTAGTGCGCACCTCTAATAATAAAACACTCCGACAATACAGCAAAGCGAATTTCTCCTCCAGTCTGAACCTGTGTGATGGGCTGTGATGGATTGCATGTATTGTGGCATGTCAGTCAAAGTGTTGGCATGCTTGTTGTCAAAAGTGAGTGTATTTGGCAGAACACTGGTGCTGATTCTCACAAAGCGATGGTCTCATGTTCTCCTCCATGTGTCTTTCAACGAGATGTGCTGCCATACTTCCAGCTGCTAGGATAAATGGAGAGTTGATTGTTAAATGATCGTTATCAGTGAGGGACAATCTATGATTGCTGTGCGCGCATGTGTGTGTGTGAGAAACACTGTGATAAAGGACAATAGAAGTTTATAGCCTTAGGTGTGATATTAACTCACATACAGCCCTTTGTTCTTTATGGAAAGTGTTAGTACATTTAGTGTCCTTATGGAAAGCTTCAGTACCTTGTGTAAAGCTTTAGTACCTTGTGTAACGCTTTAGTACCTTTAGTATCCTTATGGAAAGCTTTAGTACCTTGTGTAACGCTTTAGTACCTTTAGTATCCTTATGGAAAGCTTTAGTACCTTTTAGTATCCTTATGGAAAGCTTTAGTACCTTTTAGTATCCTTATGGAAAGCTTTAGTACCTTGTAGTATCCTTAAGGAAAGCTTTAGTACCTTTTAGTATCCTTAAGGAAAGCTTTAGTACCTTTTAGTATCCTTATGGAAAGCTTTAGTACCTTTTAGTATCCTTATGGAAAGCTTTAGTACCTTGTAGTATCCTTAAGGAAAGCTTTAGTACCTTTTAGTATCCTTAAGGAAAGCTTTAGTACCTTTTAGTATCCTTATGGAAAGCTTTAGTACCTTTTAGTATCCTTATGGAAAGCTTTAGTACCTTTTAGTATCCTTATGGAAAGCTTTAGTACCTTTTAGTATCCTTATGGAAAGCTTTAGTACCTTTTAGTATCCTTATGGAAAGCTTTAGTACCTTTTAGTATCCTTATGGAAAGCTTTAGTACCTTGTAGTATCCTTAAGGAAAGCTTTAGTACCTTTTAGTATCCTTATGGAAAGCTTTAGTACCTTTTAGTATCCTTATGGAAAGCTTTAGTAACTTTTAGTATCCTTATGGAAAGCTTTAGTAACTTTTAGTATCCTTATGGAAAGCTTTAGTACCTTTTAGTATCCTTATGGAAAGCTTTAGTACCTTGTAGTATCCTTAAGGAAAGCTTTAGTACCTTTTTGTATCCTTAAGGAAAGCTTTAGTACCTTTTTGTATCCTTAAGGAAAGCTTTAGTACCTTTTTGTATCCTTAAGGAAAGCTTTAGTACCTTTTTGTATCCTTAAGGAAAGCTTTAGTATCTTTTTGTATCCTTAAGGAAAGCTTTAGTACCTTTTTGTATCCTTAAGGAAAGCTTTAGTACCTTGTAGTATCCTTAAGGAAAGCTTTAGTATCTTTTTGTATCCTTAAGGAAAGCTTTAGTACCTTTTAGTATCCTTAAGGAAAGCTTTAGTAGTATGTAGTATCCTTAAGGAAAGCTTTAGTATCTTTTAGTATCCTTATGGAAAGCTTTAGTACCTTTTAGTATCCTTATGGAAAGCTTTAGTATCTTTTAGTGTCCTCATGGAAAGCTTTAGTACCTTTTAGTATCCTTAAGGAAAGCTTTAGTACCTTTTTATTAAGTTTGTTCAGTATGTAAGGAATAAAACACACTTGGGCGTGTTGTCAGAAGTTGATTATTTTTCTATAAAAGTGTACTTCCTCTTACAGTTTTTATTTATTAAGCAAAACACAGTACTTTTGATCCATTTATAGCTATATATAATCTTGTGGAATGTCCGAAGCAAGTTAGTTCCCAGAATCAGATTCATTATAACAGCTATGAGCACCACAATTTTTCTTTTTTTTTTTTCTCTCTCAAAGCTAATAGTAAGCAAAATAAAATTGTAACTCGTCACGTGACTGAGAAACCGCAGTGCCCGAACTCCGCTTTCCCCCGGTGCAGAGCGTAACGCTGAAGTCCTCTTTCACAGATGTTTAAAGTCTTCTTACAGAAAGCTTCTCCAGAGTGTTATACAGTTTATAATGTTTTACATTTGTGTAGTTCACATATCTGTTTAATGTTAGGCTTAGGTCATGGTTAAAGTATTAGACTGAGAGCAGAGTGCTCATGTTTATGACAGAGCACAGGGATATAACCGCACACCTCAACTAAAACATATATTACTATAATAAGCGTTTAGATGCTTTGTAAGCTCTGTAAGATGGCCAATCTTTTCACTAAATCAAACAATCTGTACGTTTACCTTGCACATCTACCTCCGATCTCTCCTTACTAAGCCTTTCTTCAGTCCCCATGGCTTTAATATGAAGATGTTAGCTTTAAGGTTATCTATAAGCTAGTGTGCGCCAAAACAGTGACAAAATTCACCTTTAGAAGATATATGCATTAATAATATACAGTCTCTCTCTACCACCGATACGGATCAGCCATTTTGATGACATCATTCTGCACTTCAGCTTCTCATCAGATTTTCCGTCCAATCAAACGCTCTCTAGAATCTGAAGTGTCCCACCCACGACACTATAAACATCACCTTGCTGAAGTTTCTGTTGTCGAGCGAGAGAAATCATCTCAGAAGAACGGGTCGTAAACGTGTCTCTGGCTGTTTGAACACGGGTTTTATTCAGTTTTCCAGCTGTACGTTGGTTAAGAAGGAAACGGCTTTAATTCTTTCACTTTGATGAAGGAGGTACTTGTGGCAGATAACGGCTTAGCCCAGGCTGTGAGGTGAGCTAAACGCTATTGGCTATTTAAAAAGGGGGAGGAGCCACTCAGTATGTCCTGGCCTGACATCCTGTTTCAGCGGAAATTACTTCAACACATCGATTAACGTTGCACAGTCCATGGTTGCCGTGTACATCATGATCAGTGTAATTCTGGAGCAGTCATATCTGTATGAGCAAGATTTCTTCGTAATGCCTCATAAAACAAAATCATACTTTTGAACGATTTTTTTTTTTTTTTTTTAACCAACACAGTTTGCTGTGACCCATCTGTTTCTCCGTAATTAAAATCTTCTGCCCCACCCCTGAATCTTAAGCTCGTCAAAACGTGCCACACGTGATGAAGGCCGTGAGCGTGTACTGTACTGTACACTAAACAGATTGCTCCAGTAACGTGAGCAGGCTGCGTGGGTGGAAAAGCCCCAATCCAGCTTTAGAAACCACAAAGGTGGAACAATAACACGACTGCTGAAGTGAAAGTGACTACGCCACATCATTAGGGTAGTGAAAGTGCTGTGTGCTGTGTTCACAATCAACTAAACGGGGGGAAAACGTCCGTCACAAATTGAAGAACCTTCAATCAACACACTGTGCGTGTTCTTCAGCTCCGTACCTGATCAGTAACCTACCTGTAAACCCACCAGATTGCTTCATCTGCCTGAGGCCTCAAGAATGAAGCTGCTTATTTTGTATAAGACATAATTCAGTAGTTAGGGGCGCACGGTGGCTTAGTGGTTAGCACGTTCGCCTCACACCTCCAGGGTCGGGGGTTCGATTCCCGACCGTGGCCCTGTGTGTGCGGAGTTTGCATGTTCTCCCCGTGCTGCAGGGGTTTCCTCGGGTACTCCGGTTTCCTCCTCCAGTCCAAAGACATGCATGGTAGGCCGATTGGCGTGTCCAAAGTGTCCGTTGTGTATGAATGGGTGTGTGAGTGTGCCCTGTGATGGATTGGCACCCTGTCCAGGGTGTACCCCGCCTTGTGCCCGATGCTCCCTGGGATAGGCTCCAGGTTCCCCGTGACCCTGAAGGAAGATAAGCAGTATAGAAGATGGATGGATGGATAATTCAGTAGGTTTGGATGTAACGGCAAACAAAATGTCAGCAGTTCAAGTAGTTTTTTTAAAATTTATTCTTTCTTTTTTTTATTTATTAGTGGGACGTGACGGAGCTCATTCAGACTCTGCATGTAACCCTGAAAACTAGACCATTTAAAACGGGAGATTTTTAAACATCTGAAAGAAACCATTAATTATATAGCGAGATGCCAAGTTTAAGTACTCACTATATTTTATTCAGGTTTTTACTGCTCAGGGTTGCTGTGATTATGGATTTTTTCCCCCCTGATCTGACTTTTTTCAATCTGAAGTTTCATGATAAACGAGTTAATCGTCTGGAACCGAACAGGAAAACGAGCACTTCCACCCTTTCAGGTTTAAGTAGAGCAGGGGAGGTGTAACGCTCGGGGATAATATCACCAACTGTAATACCAGGAACCAGTGCGTTTCCATTTAATCCTTTTTACAAATCCGCTGTCCGGTGTCCACATGAGCAACGTGTTCACTGTTGACGCTGCTCAGTGCTGAGCAGACGAGGACTGGTCCAAAAAACCGTGTGTTTCAGTCCGTACAGGATTTTCACCGAGGTTTATTTCGTGATATTTGCGGCCAAAGACGCTCGATTTTGTTGCAGCTCTTTTCAAATTTGGCGATGCAACTTGCAGAGGTTTTTTGTGCTTTTTTTATTATTATTATTTTTTCTGAAAATTAAACGGTAAATGGTCTGAAGTTATATTGCACGTTTTTTTTTTTAACCGTAGCGGATCTACAAAGCGCTTTACACTGGTTCTCGTTCTCCCATTCACTCACACACCGATGGTAGCAGAGCTGCCATGCAAGGTGCTAACTTGCCATCGGGAGCAACTTGGGGTTCAGCGTCTTGCCCAAGGACACTTCGGCATGTGGAGTCACGTGGGCCGGGAATCGAACCGCCATCCCTACGATTAGTGGACAATCCACTCTACCACCTGAGCCACAGCCGCCCCCAATTACTTGAATTGGTGAAGCTGCAATTGTTCTGCTCAGTCTTTTGCAGTGATGTTTGTTGGTAAACAAGACCTTTTAGCTGTACACATGTTCGACGCACGTGAATTGAAGAGGGCTTTGGCCGAATGCACGTTCTGATATCACACGACGCGTCTCGGCCCAAATCTGCCGTAATTTTGAAAACTTGCCGGCTCCTCCGAATATTGCAGCGTTTGCTTGATTTTGCGTTCGTTTCTGCAATCGCAAACGCTCCAAATGTTCATCCTTGTTTCCTCTTTCAGCTAAAAACCGAAAGAGGCATTTTGAGCATTTTTGGTGGAGATTTTTTCGGTGCCATCGCTATTGAGTAAGGAAGGGATAATCCATGGCTAGACGTGCGTTACACGATTTTAACGCACACCGTGGAGGGAAAGAATCACCCGAGGCGAAACAGACCCTAGGATGCCTCCACGGAGTACACTCAAATCGTGTAATGCGCATCCCGCCATGGATTATCCCATTTATACCACGCTCACTTGCCAGCATTGACGAGTTAAATCTGTCATCGATGTTTTCAGTTCAGAATTTGACGGAAAGGATAAAAGTTAATTATCTTTAGTTATTTTTGTTTACGGGTCGTTAGATCTAGAATGCCACCCGTTCTAAATCATATACAGAGATAAAATAGTGTGATAAGATGACATTTATTTGAATGAATTATAATAAATAGTTATTTTAGAGAGAGAGAGAGAGAGAGAGAGAGAGAGATTGCGTGTGTGTGTGAATTACCTGCATCTGTGCCGCGTCTCTACTTATAACGAAGCTGTGTGTTTACTGTATGTTACTATGGTTACAGTTGTTTATAGGCAGCACATTAATTTACAACCGCGATTAAACTGACCGGAACGACCTGTGATTTCAACGGTTTGAACACACACCTTCCAGCTAATCGAAATCCAGTATGCAGACAGACCATGGTATAATATCATCATATTGCACAAGCCTACCCTGGATGGGATGCCGGTCCATCACAGGGGCACCATGCGCACACGTGGGTTCACACCTAGGGTGTGATGTCGCGTATCTGACGTGGGAAGTCGGACGAAACCAGAGG
Organism: Ictalurus furcatus; assembly: GCF_023375685.1. Lineage (NCBI taxonomy): Eukaryota > Metazoa > Chordata > Actinopteri > Siluriformes > Ictaluridae > Ictalurus > Ictalurus furcatus. Next base: position 14,324,983 of record NC_071278.1, read on the forward strand.
ACTCGGGGGGGGAACGTGACAGTAACCCGAGTTCAGGATGGAACCGGTGTCCATGGAGTCATGAGGCAGTATTGCTACCCACTGCACCACCATGACCCCAAACACACGGGATAAACCCTGTACCCCTGCCCAGATGATCCTGTTGTCCATTGGTGATTTGCTCGAGAACATGACCGGATGATTGGATGTAATTTCTCATGCGCTTATTCAGGATCAGTCAGGTTGCAGATTGAAGGATTAGTGTACATGACCGTTTTCCCCCCCGAGACTGACTCATGACTACTTCTCAGCAGATTGTGAGTTAGCAGCTACTTATTCATAGTCCCTCATGAAAGCGACAGTTGTGCGTGTGCGTGTGTGTGTGGACTGCTGTTAACCTTCTCTAAGTGCTGTTTTATGAGGTCTTAATTTGCATAACTAAACCGGCTTTGTTTTGTTTGGTTTTGTTTTCGTTCTCATTGCTCGGAGCAAGTTTTACGGCAAGTGATAAAAAGCTCGAGCTCTTTCATGCACGTCTCCGTCCAAGACAATTGAAAGACAGGAACGGGTCTCGTGCGTGGCCGATGATTAACTTAAAGGAATCTTACGTGTTGAAGCAAGTGTCGATCCCGCCGGCCCGATAAACACGGATCAGTGTTTACGCTCGTTATCGAACTCTCGTGTTGTAGCTGTGTTGCGTACCGACTTCATCAATTCTGTCCTTAATGTAACGTTTAATGTAGAATTCATTTCACGGAGGATCACACGTTCTGAAAGAACTCTGCTGGAGTGTGTTTTTCTTTTCTCATCCTCGTCGAAGTGAAGTCGAATGGAGTGAGCAGACTGACCGGTAAAAAAGAAATGTGGGTAAGAAATGAAGGGAGTGGAAATAGATCACAGAAATGGAGCAGGGGGATGGGGAGACTCGTTTGTGACTCCTTCTCTCTCTCTCTCTCTCTCTCTCTCTCTCTCCTCTGTGTGACCTGGTTTTGTTTGACTCTGTGTGAGAGAAATACAGCACCAGTCGCCCCCCCTCCCTTTCCTCTAGTTTTTAATATCTCTCTTGTGAATGCATGCACATTCTTAGATCGCATTTAAACACCCACCCAAACACAATACTGAGCGTGGTTCAGTAGTTACACATTCTGTCTACTTCACATTCATCTCATAGTTCCAGTGCATCACATTTCTGTGTCCTGACTCATGGCGATTTCCCGAGGTCCAGTTGCCTTTTTGTCTTGAACGCAAGTAGCATGCCAGGAAACTGCAACAAGCGCTAATACAGTAGTGGCCCGTTGGGGCAGGATTTACTCTACCCCATTCTTGGGGAAGGATCCAGGGTCGTAACCTGACCTGGGTATTTTGGGATGTAGCATGCAGATTTTTTTTTCTTTTCTTTAACCCCGATTAATTCTCTGCCTGGAGCGGTTTGTCACTGAACGTCAGTAAAAGAAGACGGCGGTGTTGTCATTTTGTATCTTCAGAGAACGGAGGCGAGGCCAATCAGACAGTGTTTACAGGAAAATACGTGGAAACACTCGTGTCTTATTGGCTGATGGGTCTCAGTTCTGCCAACTTGTTCCATCTCTAAGCATCCTAGAAGTTTTCTTGTGTGTATTTTGTCGAGTTTCTGGTCTTCTTACGTATTTAATTCTTCAGGATCGGAGAAGCAGCCAAGAACAGAGCCCTGCCCTCTCGTCATGTCTAGGCTGTGCTCGAATAATACGGTGACTCATCTTTTACAGAGGCTAGAGATAATTATTATCCACAGATAAAAGGTGCTGTTTTTTTTTTTTTTTTTTTTTTTTTCCCTTTAAATTGGTTCCAAAAGTAAAGTAGGACATCTTGTAAAATATAGAGCCATCAAACTTCCTGCTGGGCTAATTCCTCAGAGACCCATTAAACTTTAACTGTTCTGACCTCTCTGTCAGTCTCAGATTCTGTCATTCTCAGACTGTTGTGCTATCTTTTATTCAGCTACTCTTAACCTACGTCAGTGTCATAGTAAACCATGCTGCCAAGCTGCATAGCTAGTAGAGGGTGTATGATGCATTGTACCTGAGCTCCCCAGGCTTTTGGGTGGTGTCGTGCACAGATGTTTTTAAAAATAGTGCAGTGATGAACTTTGTTCTTGGGAAGTTCAGTGTTTACGTTCAGCCGGTTAATGGATAAGAATAGAGAGCACTTAAGCAACACTGGGCGGTGACTACAGGATGTTTCTTATTGTTATGATCATAGCAGCTCATTAAAGTGTAGAATATACACTCACCATCCACTTTAATAGGAACGCCTGTACAACTGCATGTCCATGCAGGTATGGTAAATGGTCTACACTTATATAGCGCTTTTTTAACCTTAGCGGTTCCAAAGCGCTTTACACTGTGTCTCATTCACACACACACTCGCACACCAATAGCAGCAGAGCTGCCATGCAAGGCGCTTTCTTGCCATTGGGAGCAACTTGGGGTTCAGCGTCTTGCCCAAGGACACTTCGACATGTGGAGTCATGTGGGCCAGGAACGAACCTCCGACCCTACGATTAGTGGACCACCCGCTCTACCACCTGAGCCATAGCCGCCCATTAGTTATCTAATCAGCCAATCATGTGTAATATACATTTAGAGCTGCTTTTGTTTCACATTTATGCAAAACCACAGTGGTCTTTGATTGTCTTCACTATCCAAAGACAACGGTTTATATATCATATAGACTACTTGCACAATAAGTGTGTGGACTCCTGACCATCAACCCCACAAATGATTGTTGAACATCTCACTCCAGATTTACTCCCTTTGCTGTTACAGTAACCTCCACTCTTCTGGGAAGGCTTTCCACTAGATTTTTTAGGGTTGATGTGGGGAACACATGTTCATTCAGCTACAAGAACATTAGCGAGATCAGACACCGATGTCGAGCGAGGAGTCTGGGGTGCAGTCAGAGATCCTGTTCATCCCAGTGGTGTTCAGTGAAGTTGAGGTCAGGACGCTCTGTGCAGGACACTCGAGTTCTTCCACTCCAAACCATGTCTGCATGGAGCTTCACTTTGTGTACAGGGGCATCAGGTTTGGGCCTCTGAGCGCCAGTGAAGGGAAATGTTCACGCTACAGCATACAAACACACTGTAGACACTTGTGTGCTTCTTACTTTGTGGGGACAGTTTGGGGAAGACCTGCATACGAGTGTGATGGTCAGGTGTCCACAAACTTTTGAACATATTGTTCACGTTTTGTATCAGTTAATCTATAATAATGCACTTCACAATCTCTCTCTCCATATGTTAGTATAATATATAGGTACTAATTTTTTAACCTGGCCAGTTTCTAGGCAGCCAACACACGTGACTGGACGAGCACGCAAGCTTTTACACGCTTGGTAAACTAGTTCATACGGTTACGATTGGTTCACCCCAATAATAAGGGTCACATAGATGACACACGTCGGCTATTTTCCCTCATGGGTACTTTATCTGCCGGAACTTGTTCTCAGGTGAATGTCTGATGGACAGAGGTGCGTGAATCCCTGTTTAATTCTTATCATAGCCGTGGAAAACTTCTAGTCCCGTGCTCGACCCAGATCCAAAAATGTTCTTCTACTGCGATTTCTGGTTTCCACTTTGCTTCCATAAAAATTTCAAGTGGAAGCAGGAGATTAATTTCGGCACCGCTAAAGCAGGTCGTTATTTTTCCTCTCTTCCTGAATTGAATGAGTGGCTGTGGATGAGGCAGACTGGAAGCATTTTGTAATGAAGAGGGGCCCCTCTTTCCTCCCTGTGATTCATCTGCGAATGAGCAGCCCACCGCAGTGCTCATCACAGGGCACGTATCACCGGGGTCTTCTCATAAAGCATGCGCTTGTTTTAATGTGCCCGTTGACAGAATGGGAGGGATTGTTGTTTATTACAGGGGAAACACACATGGGTCCTGTCAGGAACACGCGCTGTTGACTCACTGTGTTTAGTGGCATTGTTGGGGTTTTTTTCTTCTCTGGCTCACAGCACAGGGGCTTTTGGAGACGACGCGAACTCTTGGATGGGCTCTTGTACAGGGTGAGTGTGTTTGTGAGTGTGAGACACTCATATCCTGCTTGGTCATGTGTTTGTTTGAAAGAAAAATGTTATTAATCTGTCCTGATGTGTACATCCCTGAGGGGACTCGGATATCCCTGATATCAAATTCAAATTCAAAGCACTTGAACACGTTTAAACGGGTTTCTAGATACTTCTTCAGCTCTGCCTACAGAGTTATCAATCCAGGGTTCAACGCTGACCTGTATCAATATCTGATTGTATTGAATGTGCGTTCTGGTTTCATTTACATTTCCTTATTCGTCCTGTAATAGCACTGTTAGGCTTAACAGACTCCCAGACGTTTATTTCTGTCGGACCGTGTATTTTATAAAGCTTTATTTATGTCTGACAATACAGGGCTGGACAAGATTGTAAATGCGCCAATGTGTTAGTCCAGTTTCCTAGAAACTTCAGATGGCCCTCACATGCAGAAGACGTGACAGTAAATTTAGCTGACTTATGATACTCGGTAAATGCATATTTGGCCGGTTTAGTTCCTGTCTTAGAAAAAAAAAAAAAATATGTCAGACAAGACGCAGAAGCCTTATTTCAAACAAAGATTTTATAAGCTAGCAAGGAAAATAAATTCAAATGGTTTGTTAGCTGATTAGCAACGTAAAGTATGCTAAGAAATCATAGTTAGTGTAACTGAACCTAAATAACTGTGCGACGAGAGTTCGATACATGGGCGACGTCCACATTAATTCGGATAAATTTTTACTTTTTTACATTTTATGGCGTTTGGCAGACTGCCTCATCCAGAGCGACTTACATTTATCTCACTTATACAACTGAGCAATTGAGGGTTAAGGGCCTTGCCCAAGGGCCCAGCAGTGGTAGCTTGAACTCCTGACCTTCTGATCAGTAACCCAGAGCATTTAACCGCTGAGATACCACTTCCATATTTTTGCCGGGCGTTTTTCAAAAATCATTTGCATTTATTTAAAAGTGCAATGTGAAGGTTGTATAAAGTGACGAATATCTCGAGCAAAGCTGTGAAACTGGATCGCAAGCACACCAACCACAGTACATCGTCCACCATCTTGTTTGTTTTGAGTTGAACGGCTCACCTGACTGAAAATATGTCATTGTTCTTGAGTATCTGTTTTTTTTTTTTTTAGTCTGCGTTTTCCAGAAGTAACCACTTTGAAGAGCGTTTTCGAAAAGCTCCATTTCATCGCTGGATGAAAACGCCGTCTCGGTCTGGATGGAAAGTCAAACCGTAGGGAAAAAGATGCGTTTCCGCTTTAAAAAAAATAAAAATCCGGATTAACGTGGACGTAGCCACAGTGGCGTACACTGTTGGACAGGAGCCGGTTTCGTTTAGCGGACGAATAAGAAATCGTTCGAGCCAAAATCTCTGGTTGATCTTACAGTAGGCAACAGGAATCAGGAATGACTTAAGGACAGAAATATATTTACATTTATTCATTTAGCAGACACTTTTATCCAAAGCAAATATACATAAACCAGTGTGAGCGTGAATGTGGAAAACTGTTCCACGGTTTTTATTCTGGTTGTTCGCGACCACTATATCATCAGACCGCCCAGACGCACTTTCTGCTTGTCCCTGACGCCCAGACGTAAGATTTGTGTTCGACCCGTGTGATCTAATAGGAACTTTCCAGCACTGCAGTGTGTTAGTCCGCTGGCTCCACTGAAGTTAAATGTGAAGTGTTGTTTGGACGCTCTTCTCTAAGCACAGCGCACATCCAATACTGTACTAGGAGAGAGGAATGTGTTTGGCATGCCATCACAACCATGTCCAGTGTTTGTATTCGGTCTCCAGTTCCTTGCTCTTGAGATGTCTGGAATCTCTGATTGCCATGGAACATTAGGAGAGAAATTTCCATTTGTGGAATGTGAAGAAGCAGCACTTCTACTCTGGAATTCCAGGCGCTCTTTTGTTCTCTCTCGCTCTCTCTTTATCTCTACATCTCTTTCCTTCCTTTGGCTGGTTTCCTTTCACCAGTACACACCCCACTGGAGAGGTACTGGCTCATATCACTGGGGTAGGTGAGTGTGTGTGTGTGAGAGAGAGAGAGTGTGAGAGGGTTGTCAGTCATCTTGTAGGGTAATGACATCTCAGTGGAGAGGTTGAGAGACATCTCTGAGCCTCAGATCCTCTGTATGATGATGATGAGAGAGCGAGAGAGAGAGAGAGAGAGAGAGAGATGCCTCTATCCATCAGTGCTCCTGCCTCCTGCTCTCCTCCCCCACCATCGACTTCAGGGATCCTCTGAGCTCATCATTGCCACGCTTTTAGCCCAGATGTGGCCTTCCACATGTACACATAATAAGCACGCACACATGACACTCCTGGGCAGGATATTTTTTTTACATAAAGGTTGAGGTTGCTGTATCTCCAGCTGCGGGCGGTCACGGGGACTTTCGCTATTCAAATTCACTCTATCGAAATATAAAATGTCATTTGAAAGCTGCGACGTGGTTTCCTTTGCATGTTTATTGCATTTTAGATGATTTCCTTCATACTATTACATAACAGTCTTCTGAACAGCAGCCACGACGGAATCTCCGTCTGCTCAGCAAATCAAAGCACGTGTGTCGAACATGAGTACAGCTAAAAGGTCTCATTTACCAACAAACATCACCATGAAAGAGCAAAACTATAACGAGCAGTTTTCTGCAGAAAAAGCTCAAAAAACTCTAATTGGCATCACAGATTTTGAAATCAAGCATGTTTGGCTGCAATAATCACAAAAATGCTACAAATCTCTGTATGGACTGCACTGTAACAACTTACTCGGGGACTCGTATGGCAGCTGCTCCACGTAAGCGGAATTAAAAGCTGCAGTAATCCAGTAACATGGCGAAGCTTTCTGTAAGGAGACCTTCATTTAGGCTTCATTTAGATTGTCGTAAGTGGCTATTTTTTGTCTTGGTAAACTTTTTGGTTTATTAAGAGACAGGGAAAGTAGGAGCAAGGGAAACGGGCAAAGGAGTGACTTCTATGACTGTTTTAGGATAAGTGATGACGAGAACTAACTCGTTTCACAGACGTTCCCCAACGTTAGGTGTAGCTATAAACTGAAAAGTATGATCAAGAATTTATTTTTAATGTTGGCACAATGCAGTGGCATAAGGGGAATTAACCATGTTGGAACAGGCTGTTATTGGAAAACAATCAACTTTAGGGTGGCAACAGTAACGCCGCTTCACATCAGGCTGCGTCACACCACCCCGTCATCGATTATTTTCCTTTAACTGCCCACCCCCACTGTTATAAATGTCCTCCATTCATTTAGAGCACTTTTTTACTACAGCACACAAGGTGCACACCTGGCTAAATGTGTTTTGGTGAACATGTATTAAATGTCGAAAAGTATAACAGTATCTTAAACATTGTAAATGTGCAAACACGAGTATTTAAATAGTGTTTGAATAGTTGAAATGATTTTGGCTGCCCAGGTGGGCCACTAATCCCGACGGACGCCCTGGTGGGCCACTAATCTCGACTGACGCCCTGGTGGGTCAGTAATCTCGATTGATGCCCTGGTGGGCCACTAATCCCGACTGATGCCCGAGTGGGTCATTATTCCTGACTGATGCCCTGGTGGGCCACTAATCCCGACGGACGCCCTGGCGGGTCAGTAATCCCGACGGACGCCCTGGCGGGTCAGTAATCCCGACGGACACCCTGGCGGGTCAGTAATCCCGACGGACGCCCTGGCGGGTCAGTAATCCCGACGGACACCCTGGCGGGTCAGTAATCCCGACGGACGCCCTGGCGGGTCAGTAATCCCGACTGACGCCCTGGCGGGTCACTAATCCCGACGGACGCCCTGGCGGGCCACTAATCTCGACTGACGCCCTGGTGGGTCAGTAATCTCGATTGATGCCCTGGTGGGCCACTAATCCCGACTGATGCCCGAGTGGGTCATTATTCCTGACTGATGCCCTGGTGGGCCACTAATCCCGACGGACGCCCTGGCGGGTCAGTAATCCCGACGGACGCCCTGGGGGGTCAGTAATCCCGACGGACGCCCTGGCGGGTCAGTAATCCCGACGGACGCCCTGGCGGGCCACTGATCGCGTCGGACGCCCTGGCGGGCCACTGATCGCGACGGACGCCCTGGCGGGCCACTGATCCCGACTGACGCCCTGGCGGGCCACTGATCCCGACTGACGCCCTGGCGGGCCACTGATCCCGACTGACGCCCTGGCGGGTCAGTAATCCCGACTGACGCCTGTTTGAATTAGTAGCAATTAGGGATGGGCGATATGGACTTAAAACTATATCACGATATAGGTTTCCTGTATTTATTGCGATAATGATATCAGTGATTATATAGTACTGTGTGCATCACTGTTTTTAGCTACTAGTGATAGCTGTGATCTTGCGAGCCTCAGAAACACAAACATTGATCTAAAAATAAAACAAGAACTCCTCGTTTAGCGCCAAACTCCTCCTCAGCTGCACGTCCACCGTACTTGTTTTCGCTCTGCACGTGAGCTGCGAAGGGGTCGCAGACCGTCGCACATAGAAATACGTCATAAACTTGGCTCTATCGTTATTATCGCGGGAAGACTCATTCTTACTGCGGGGAGAATTTCCACCAGTATATCGCAAACGATATCATCTGGCATGTGAAACGTCTACACACAGCCGAAATAATGCTTAAGGACGGATCACTGCATGGGGGTCACGTTGGCTTAGTGGTTAGCATGTTTGCCTCGCACCTCTGTGGTTGGGGGTTTGAATCCCACCCTGTGTGTGCATGGAGTTTGCGTGTTCTCCCCGTGCTTCAGGGGTTTCCTCCGGGAACGCCGGTTTCCTCCCCCAGTCCGAAGACATGCGTTATAGACTGATTGGCATTTCCAAATTGTCCGTAGAGTGTGTGTGTGAGATATTGCCCTGTGATGGATTGGCACCCCGTCCAGGGTGTCCCCCGCCCTTGTGCCTCAAGTTCCCTGGGACAGGCTCCAGGCTGTGGATGGAAGGATGGTGTATGGTGTAATTCTGTCATCATTAAGGCCAGTGTTTTAACACAGCCTGTGTACTTTTCTTCTGTCGTATGTTGTTTTTGCTGCAGTCACTTGTTTATCCAGCGCGTTCACCCTGCGCTGCAACAGTGTGTTAAAGAAAAGTGAATAACATGACGGTACATTTCCAAAAAAAAAAGAGAAGCCGCACGGCGCAGCGTTCGACCTGTGATCATCGGAGGCTTTCTGCCCCGTGCAATTTGAGGGTTGCTGGA
>NC_071278.1:14339246-14359246 GCF_023375685.1 Ictalurus furcatus
AAAACCATTTTATGCCACTGATGTAATAATATAATAGCATAATAATGCACGTACATCCTTTCAAAAAGCCATGAAAGAAGTTTTAATTCTTAAGATTATTCATTGGTACTGGATTACTGACACAAATATCCTTTAAATTTAGTATTTCAGTATTTCTCATTTGCTATTATTTTAATTCAATTAACAGCGACCATGAGCAGAGAGCTTACATTTAACTGTTTATGACCGACCTCCTGATTAAAGCTTAAGCAAAAAAAAAAAAAGATTGGTATCTGGATCGGTTTCAGTTGACAAGAACTCGGTATCGGCTGTAAAAATCCCGATAAACTAAAGTGCTTTGCATCTGACGGGTAAATGACTCACTCAGTCATATCCTATATGAGATTATTCAGATATATACACAATACACGCCGTGCGGTTCGGGAACTGACTCCAGCCCAGAACCATGACAGTGGAAAATGTCGAATAGTGTAGCTTTAAATATATTTAAGAGGAGCAGACTTCAAACACTGAACATTGATGTTTATTGTATTTGTTTACAAGATGGAACAAGTTAACAGTTGTTGTTTTTTGCATACAGTCTGTAAAATGAACTGAAAATATAAAACTTAGTTTATCAGAAGGTAAATTAATGTGCCATGGCTCACACTATGTTCCTAAATTCTGTCATAATCGACAAGCTCAAGTTTCCTCACGAATACTTGTGCGTTATATTGTGGCACATTAACATTACCATCTCTAAAAAAATAAAAAAAAAAAAACAAAAGTTCAACCGTGCTCTTGAATTTTTGTAATTAGGAACACAAGTGCTTCTAAAAGAAATTGTTACCGTAGAGCCCTGGTGAGGAACTGCACATCCACTGCTCATATAATAACAGCTGATGCAGAGGCACCCTTCTGCACACTTGATTGCATGGCTCTTCATTTGCCGGAGTGATAATTGGCTGACGAATCCCCTGCTCTGATTATTGCCTGATGATGTAAGCGTCTCTGAAATGTCTTGCTATTGGTCAGCGAGGAAGGGCTCAGCTGCTGAAGCGCTCAATTTCTCACCACCTCCTGCCAGATGATTTCCACTCTTGAGCTAACAGGGAGAAATGTGTTTATTAGGGTTTAGCGCACAGCTGCAGTTGGGAAATCTGTGATCTGACTCGCTGGCCTCTGCTCAAGGTTCAAAGTATCGATCGACTTTTTAGCAGAATGCAGTAATACAACACGCTTATGTATAATAGTGGGGTCTGCAAAGATGGTGCCCCAGATCTGGAACTTTGTCCCACACACACAGAGGTCCTACAGTTGTGCTATAAGCATACACAACCATCCGATCAAAGACTCTTTGACCTCACACTACCAAAAATAGCTCACCACACACAGAGGACTTACTGATATTGTAAAGTCACAGGAGATAACGGTTCAAACAGACGACAGAAGCCTTCGTCAGAGTATAACTACAGCCGGAGTGTGTGCTACAGCACTCTACAGCGAGACTGAAACACCTAGAAACCCATCGAATCACACACACTTAAACAGGGACTCTCTAGTTTTTAATCACAAATTTCAAGCTCTCTTTGAATTACTGTTAACGTTCCCACAGCGTTATATTTCTTCATCAAATTCTTTGTGATTTGTTGGAGTAACTGTTCAATCTTACAATGACGAAACACACAAGGTTCGACTCTTTCCTGATGCGTTCCAGCTTTCAGGGATTCGTCCTTCTTTAGCACCGGATTAAGTTTTCGGTTGCAGGCCGCACAGGAGCCTGTTCTCAACGTCCCCTTTTAGAAAATAACTGTCACACTCGACCGTTTCCGTGAGCTCAGCTTAACCGAAGCTCAGGAATGTTTGTAACGGAAAACACTCCATTCATGTGCCTGGATCTCTGTGGGCTGGTTTTGGTTTCAAATGTTTTTTTAAATTTTTTTTGGGTGGGAGGAGTTCTTGCTTACTGGATGTCCACGCTACATTTAAAACTTACTGCAGCCTCCCTGCTTCCTTCTGTGGGCCTCAGGCTTTTCCAGTGAGGGAAACCAGGGGAAGATCTTTGAGAAGAAATGATTTCCAGCTCTCTGGTGCTTGAGTGCACACACAGCTCCCTTCTACTGACGTTCACAAACTTTTTTGTAAATTCGATCCAGTACAGGAACTGCACATGGGTGACATTAAAGAAAAAATGGTTTCGGTGTTGCATGGTAAACGGTCTGCACTTATATAGCGCTTTTTTTTTAACCTTAGCGGTTCCAAAGCGCTTTTCACTGTCTCATTCTCTCTCACACACACACACACACACACACACACACCAATGGTAGCAGAGCTGCTATGCAAGGCACTAACTTGCCATCGGGAGCAACTTGGGGTTCAGTGTCTGTCTTTCAAGGACACTTCGGCATGTGGAGTCACGTGGGCCGGGAACCGAACCGCCAACCCTACGATTAGTGGACCACCCGCTCTACCACCTGAACCCCAGCCGCCTGGGGAATTTTACTGGCATGGTTTGGTTCCACTTGTCCTCTTAGAGGGAATAGTCACTGTAAATCAGTCCGTTATCCAACGCTCTCCTTATGGGCGTGGTCTCGTCCAGGATGACTCCGCCCCATGATGTAAATAATGTTATGACCTTCATAATCACCAAATCTCAACCCTTTTGAAGACCTGTGAGAGATGTTGGAGTGACCTGTTAGAGAGTGCTGTTAAAATGAAGTAATTACAAACTGACGGGAAACAGGTGATGTTAACGTATTGTGATTAATCTTGCACTTTTTTTTTTTAATAAGCTTTCTATTCTTTTTTCGGTTGAATATATTTAAAAACATTTTTTTTAAATAAAATGTTTAAAATATATATATGTGTGTGTGTGTGTGTGTGTGTATATATATATATATATATATATATATATAAACATGCATTACATTTGGCAGACCGTAAATGAAATGGCAACCAACATTTTAAAAATGCAACGCAAAAATTGCTTTGAAATGGCTCACAAAGCTATATATCACACATCACGTATCGTAGAAATACCAGTTCAAGAATTGAGTTGATCACCCACCCCTACTCTTCATCATCACCATTATCAAAACACCAAGTGATTGAATATCTTTTGGAAGAACGGGGTTCACCCTCCAGTACAGTTTCAGAGACTTCCAGAGTAGAATCTGTGCGGACACATTAAAGGGGTGGTCATATTAGACTTTCAGCACGCGAAGTTTCCATAAACAAACAAACTTTTCATGTGAAAAGCTGAAGACCAGAAACACAAGCTTCATGAGAAGTTGTTTCGCATTCCGCCGCGTTCCAGAGTTTATTGAACTCAGACCTGCGATTTCGTATCGCGCGTGACCAGTAGAAGATCGACACCTGCCTGGATTGTGGTGCCACTGGATACAGGAAGAGATGGTATATGTTAGCATTGGCGTCTGATGTCATATCCGGTTACCGCCCATATTCTCAGCGGTCTCCAAAGAAATTTCGCATGCCGAAAGTCTAGTGCGACCGCCGCTCAAGTCTGTTTCTCAGTTCTAATAGAAACAGACTCAAGGACGGACCAAAGGACGGACTCGCGTCCTCATGAAGACCGGTCTTGCCAGGCTACCTCAGTTGAACCAACGCTGAAGGACAGGAGGACATAGAACGCACCTTTACAGGACATAAATTCAACTTTTCAACAACCTCGTATATATCAGTCTGAATCCTGTATCAAAATCGTTCTTTTTGGAAGCATATTTAGATTACAGACATGAAAAAGACGTTAAAACTCAGTTATGGGTTCGGTGCGCCGATGCATCCTCCATATCAAGACCACATCCGGGTGACTTCACACGTCCTCGGTACTTGCGTTTTTGAGTATCGGAGTTGAACTCGGGCGGTGGATGACGACAAGGACGCAAGACCGTGTAAGAAACGGCTTAAAACTCGTTATAAAACAATTTTTTTTCCCTTTAATTTGCCATCTGCCTGTATGTAGGTTTTGTAATTTTGGAGCGAGTGATCAAATGATGAGGTGTTTGCAGATTCATTCCGGTCTTTGGGGACTTGTTTGTAATCCTGATTCTGCTGCTGATTTTTTTTGGATGCCAAAAAGACTGGGGGAAAAAAAAAAAGCGAGAAGAAGGAAGCGGTGGTGTAATATGAGGATGGGTGGAGTTAAAGGTGGTTGTATGGACAGGCTTGCACAGGACCAGTATGCAGGTAGAATAAGGGCTCTGGTTGAGGATGATGGAGGGGTCTGATGGTTTAGTAGAGATCTCCTACTTCATACAGAAGAGCCACGGCTGCTCGTATAGAAATTCAGCCTGGTGAGGATAAACAGACGCACCACCTCCTGTCCTGCTGTGGTATTTTTGGGGGAAGATGAAACTGCTGGAATTATGTGAGGATACAGACAGACATACAGAATCAACACAACTCTTTAGTCCTCACAGCTTAAAAGGAATGAAGATGATCTGGTTTGAGTATCAGAGGGTTGTCTCAGGTCCAGGCTTGAAATGTGAGTGATCCAGTTTTTTTTTTTTTTTTTTCTTTTTTTTTTCCACTGTCACACTAGTAATTATGCAAGTCATCGACACATTTTTTCATGACCCAGAATTTGCTGAGCTATTTTCACTCTCTTCTATTAAGCTCTGCAAAACCGTTAACTTTGCCCTATAATCATGAGATTGCTGAGCAGCACTCGGATCCGTCCATCAGTGGATAAATGATCCGTATTGTGTATTTGTCTGCTCGTGAGGTGACGTGACGTCCTTCTTTTGCACATGTGGAAGAAGCTCAGTAGAGTTTGTTACTTTTAGCTGAAATAGCGCTCTGTGTAAACAGCAGCACGCAGGGGTTTGTGCAGCAATAACAATAGTAGTTATAATTCTGCTTCTCTCTCCTGTGTGCTCTCTCTTTCTCTCTCGCGCTCGCTCTCTCTCTCTCGCTCTGTCTCTCTCTCTCTCGCTCTGTCTCTCTCTCTCGCTCTCTCTCGCTGTTTCTCTCGCTCTCTCTCTCGCTCACTCTTTCTCTCTCGCTCGCTCTTTCTCTCTCTCTCGCTCTGTCTCTTGCTGTCTCTCACTCGCTCTTTCTCTCTCGCTCGCTCTTTCTCTCTCGCTCGCTCTTTCTCTCTCTCTCGCTCTGTCTCTTGCTGTCTCTCGCTCGCTCTTTCTCTCTCGCTCGCTCTTTCTCTCTCTCTCGCTCTGTCTTTCTCTCGCTCTCTCTCTCGCTCTGTCTTTCTCTCTCTCACTCTCTCTCTCTCTCTGTCTCTCTCTCTTGCTCTGTCTCTCTCTCGCTCTCTCTCTCTCACTCTGTGTCTCTCGCTGTTGCTCTCTCACTCTTTCTTGCGCTCTCTCTCTCTCGCCCTCTCTCTCTCTCTCTCTCTCTCTCGCTCTCTCTCTCTTTCTGTCCCTGTGTGTGTGTGTGTGTGAGAGTAACGTGTGTGCTCCTACTTTTCCCAACCCTGTTATTAGGGGGCCTGAACTCAGGGAACTGGCTGGAAATATCACACACATTAGCAGTTTATGAAAAACTTCTGTGAAGCATTGTGTATATCGTTTTTTTTAAATTTTTTTTATTATTGCACTTTTGTATTTGTGCACCAGCTGGATTTGCAAACTGAATAAGTTCGTCATGTCGTCCTACTTATCCGTGCACAAACACACGATGGTTAGTTTTATGTTTTGGTTTTGTTTTGAGAGCGCCGAGATTTCTAGATCGTCTCTAAAGTCAGTGGGTGCAGGACGAGTGGATGAGGTCATTTATTTCGAGGCATCACTGAATGATACTGAAGTTAAAGGAGGACAGGCTGAGAGAGTTTTTTCCCCCCTCGAGACTGTGGGT
This sequence comes from Ictalurus furcatus, assembly GCF_023375685.1. Taxonomy (NCBI): domain Eukaryota; kingdom Metazoa; phylum Chordata; class Actinopteri; order Siluriformes; family Ictaluridae; genus Ictalurus; species Ictalurus furcatus. The sequence continues at coordinate 14,345,055 of NC_071278.1, forward strand.
AGTTTATCAGAGAGCGATGGCATGTTGATGGCAACAGGCTTTTTGTCAGTGTCAGCAGCGTGATGCGTGGAAGCGACACCTTCATCGATCACAGCTCTTTACTGTCACCCACCTGTCTGTAGCCATTTAGAGCCTGGTCACTCCAGCAGCACCGTCCCTCTTCTTCTCTCTACCGCTGCTCCTGTGTTTACTGTAGACCACGGCTTTCGGAGTCAGTTGAACTGTTCAAATACGGCTTGAATTTTTATCGTGTTTACACGTTCAACAGCAAACACTCGAGAGAACCTGTTTAAGATCGCGTGTCGTAGTTTTAATCACCTTTTTAATCGCAGTATTTCACAACCCGCTCTTATACCTTTTGGCCAAATGATCCTTCCTGCTTCTTGTAGGGGGAAAAAAGGTGTGAAACGAATGCATATAATTTAGGGCACACTTCATCCTCATCCACATACATTATCTTCAGTTCGTTCAGTAAGCTCTTCATCTTGTTCATGGTGCCAGTGGACCCGGAGATCTTCCCAGGAACACCAGGTAGGTGTAGAGTGAGTGCTGATAGCGCTGGGACGATAGATTTCATCTATTGCGGTGCTCACAAGTTGGACGATGTAAAGATCTGTTGGGAAGCTGCTGTATGGAAAAATAAAGAGTGTTGTATGTCGTAAATTCTATGTAGTTCTGTACAGAACTTATTAGTCTGCGGTTGGATTTCTGAGCAGAGCAGCGAAAACCTTTCTCAGATCCTTCCTGGATTCCCTGGACGTGTTGTTTATCAGGACTACCTCACTATACAAGAATTCAATGCGTGTCCTCGATTGGTGATGGTTACTGGGCATGATGAGATGCATCAGGGCATCATTCACACCTAAGACGTTTGGCAGTGGTGGCTCGGTGGTTAAAGGCTCTGGGTTACTGATCAGAAGGTCAGGAGTTCAAGTCTAGCACTGCCAAGCTGCCACTGCTGGGCCCTTGGGAAAGGCTCTTAACCTTCAGTTGCTCAGTTGTATAAATGAGATAAATGTAAGTCGCTCTGGATAAGGGTGTCTGCCAAAATGCCATAAATGTAAGATTGTGACACTTTTATGGGTGGGGGACGGAAATTAGGACACGGTAGGCAAGCTTGGGACAACTCAAAGGGGCTCTTTATTTTATTTGCCCGTACCTTCAATTTTCAGTGATTTTTATTTCACTCTGCACATATGCCCATACACACCCAGGCTGTCCGAATATCCCTACTCCCCTACTATACCGTAGGCGAAAAGCAGTACGGCAAAGGAGCAATATGTCCGAATTCTCAGTGTTCATAAAACAGTAGGCGAGAAATACCTGGCTGACCTTCTGCTACCGCCGGGGTTCTGCAGTAGGGAACCAGTGGATACCGTGCTGTCCCATAAGACAGGGGTGTCCAATCTTATCCGGAAAGGGCCGGTGTGGGTGCAGGTTTTCATTCCACACCTGAGTCTATTTAAAGCCAAGAGCAACTGATTAAACAGGTAGAATCAGTTGTGGCTTCTGCCTGGTCGGAATGAAAACCTGCACCCACACCGGCCTTTTGCAGATAAGATTGGACACCCTCTGTCGTAAGGCAACGGGACTGGCGTGGAAGAGCTGTCAAAAATGGCGGAAGGCAGCGCGTCGAATCTTTTTAAGTTAAGTCACACGACCGTGCCAACACGGCGGATGTAGTACGTCCGAACTGTGGAGATGCTACACACTTGTACTGATCGGTACGTTCTGTATCAATGGTCGAGTAGTAGGTCCTGAATCGAACGCAGTAGGTACTGTCACGGTACACGATTTTGAACACAACCACACACTCCCCTCTTCATCCATGCTTCTGTTCACTGAAACACACAACACCTGATAGAAAAATCCCACACAGGTGTAGCTCCTCACAACTTGCTGTTTCTGCCTCCACCCTCCATTCACAAACCGCCACTCGTCTACGTCCCTGCCTCCACTCAGAGCGATATAGCGTAGCCAGTGCATGCTCAGGCTTGTTTGTAGGAGGTGGGAGGAAACTGAAGGAAACCTGCATGTTATAAAACACTACGCAAGATATACAAAATACCTGTACTATATATATATATATATATATATATATATATATATATATATATATATATATATATATATATATATGAGCGCACATCATAATAGAAACTCGTATGAACCATTGCCGCTGATTAATGCTGTCTCTGCTTCAGAAAGCAACGCAATTTTCCCTTTCAGTGATTTCTGTTGTACGAACATGTAAAGTTCATTATAGGATTATAATATGATTAGTCAAAATTCCAGTGCGTTATTTAAAATCATCCTCAAACCTCTCATTTCCTACTTTCTTATCCTTAAACAAGTTTAAACAATGTTAGACAAGTGTATATTTATCATCAGTTTACTATATTTATTAAGGATGCCTTAAAAAAAAAAAGTTTTTGTCTGAAAATGGTCAAAAGTGGCTCTTTCAGTTTTGAAAGAGAAACAAGGCTAAAGATTTTGACCTAGAAACAGTGTCAAATTTAACACATGATCTAACACTACAAATAATGGTAATGGGGATGATGATGATTCGAAAGTGAGGGTAGAGGGTGTAGAGGGTATGCGTTGATGTCACTTTCCTACTGAAACACGCCCACTCGGCCGGACTGAGTGGAAAAACATCCTACAAAATGGCTGGTTTTAATAGGGGAAGCTGAGAAAACGCTGGCATAACTAACGATTATCAGGTTAAATTAAAGGCAGTTGGACTCGACAGTGCCCCTTACAGCTTGTCCAAGAACCTGTGGTCCGTGGACATTGGCATGAGGCCAGAAATTTTCCCGACATTTATATGTACCTGATTTCGAGGCCGGGGAAATACACTAAGCGAAGCCTGAAGGCATACAAAAGCCTTGACGCTTGGTCCTACTTCAAGGCGGGATTTGCTGGAGAAATTAAAGCGATAAGAACACAAATAAACATTCTGGTTCTATGTGGACAGGTATGTACAAATAGTTTTATTTTATTATATAATTTCATCCGGTAAACCGTAATCTAGCTAGTCCGAGTTTGTTTGTAGCGAACGCTGCTTCCACGTACTAACGATATATATTTGTGTCAGAGAATGAATGCGCCCCCGTTATTCATCAGTGGGAAAAGAAATATTTAGCAAATTATTCATCATTGTACAACATGAATACCACGTGCCAAAAGAACTTACACGTACACTGCTCGACTTAGTGAAAAGGACTGAATGGTTGTTTGACACTCTGTGAAAAGATAGCTCTGAATTCTTGTTGAATCTGTTAGCACCGTCGATCTCACGACAGCTTTTTCCCCATTTTAGATGCGTTTTTTTTCTGTTTTCGTGGAGTTCACGCTGTACGCTAAGGCTGCCGCTCAGTCTTTTTGCCGCTCAGTGGGCGTGACCGTGGCGTCACATGCATACCCTCTATACACTGTTTTTTTGTTTTCTTGTGTTGTGCGGCGTTCCTTCTCCCGTGTTTGATCAGTTGTGGTCGATGAAAACGGTGATCACGATTTGTCAAAATGATGAATAATTAGCAGGGACAAATCAGTATCACACAAGCCCGTGCTTCCTACTGTGTATATTTAAAACTCTGTGCTTAAGGAGTTCCCACAAATCTGGCACAAGAGCAAATTACAAACAACCAAATAATCTCCACAAAATTTCTCCAGTTTTTGTGGTTGTGCTGGGAAAAGAAAGTGTCTGGAAGGATACCACAGCCTTGTTTAACAAGACACAGTGTGATGCGGATAAAATCAAGGCTTAGTCCGATCATTAGTGATGGTTTGCAACATGGCTCATAGCGACTGATCTAAATCCCCTTTTTCTAGAGCGAGGTTAGTGAGAGCTACTGAAATAACCTTGATTTAGTCGGGGAGCAGATCAGAGCATCAGAGTGTCATTCCTTTCATGCTAAATAACTGTCCTTGTATTGGCCTTGGACTGAATGACGCTTCAGGATGGAGAATGATTTGGATTCAGAGTGAAGGCTTGTGTGTGTGTGTGTGTGTGTGTGTGTGTGTGTGTATGAATAGGCATGTACACAGATGCACACGTGTTTCTTACCTCAATCACACAGGGGATTTGAACCTGCTCACCTTCTTATTTGCACACATCTGTTCCCTTGGCTACGCTGGATAGAAATGTTGTACTGTTATCATTTGGAAAGCAGTTTTGTTGCCAAGTCTAAGGTTTAAGCTTCTTAATGAGCTTCTCATTAAGCAACTGTTCCTGGTTTCTGTTGCGTCAGCGCAATTAGTCCTACAGAGACTTTTTAAACTTCGAAATGATTTCTCACATTAATATTAGTTTGTTTATATCCTATGTCAATCGTCGACTTTGAGTTTTCTTTGGCTATTCGCACCTGGAAATGCGTAATGACTGAGATGATCATTGTGACTGTGTATCCCAGTTATTTACAAATAGTTATTGCAGTTTATCATGTGAAGTCAGCGGACTACGGGCTGTTCATTTACACCGCGTGTAATAAGACCGCGCTCCTGCATCGATTAAAAACTTCTCTGGTGTCATACTAATGTAATCTTTGAAATGTCAGATTCCATCACGTGGCGCAACCGAATACACACTTCAGCCATCACGTGGTGCAACCGAACACACGCTTCAGCCAACACGTGGTGCAACCGAACACACGCTTCAGCCATCACGTGGTGCAACCGAACACACGCTTCAGCCATCACGTGGTGCAACCGAACACACGCTTCAGCCATCACGTGGTGCAACCGAACACACGCTTCAGCCAACACGTGGTGCAACCGAACACACGCTTCAGCCAACACGTGGTGCAACCGAACACACGCTTCAGCCATCACGTGGTGCAACCGAACACACGCTTCAGCCAACACGTGGTGCAACCGAACACACGCTTCAGCCATCACGTGGTGCAACCGAACACACGCTTCAGCCAACACGTGGTGCAACCGAACACACGCTTCAGCCATCACGTGGTGCAACCGAACACACGCTTCAGCCATCACGTGGTGCAACCGAACACACGCTTCAGCCAACACGTGGTGCAACCGAACACACGCTTCAGCCATCACGTGGTGCAACCGAACACACGCTTCAGCCATCACGTGGTGCAACCGAACACACGCTTCAGCCATCACGTGGTGCAACCGAACACACACTTCAGCCAACACGTGGTGCAACCGAACACACACTTCAGCCATCACGTGGTGCAACCGAACACACGCTTCAGCCATCACGTGGTGCAACCGAACACACACTTCAAGCATGAATTGGGATCTGGTAATATCACAGTGGATGGTGTTTTAATGAACTGATTTTTGAAGGCTCGGTATTCCTTTACATGTTCCTTTTCCATGTACCGAGCGATCCTGATGAACTGCACATGGATCAACCGGACATGGCGGCATGCGTCTGCCCGGCACGCCGCTCTACCTCTCTCCAAACACACTCCTAGAACATTTAAAACGGGAGCAATCATGGAAATACGCTACTCTTTAAACCCAGGCATGACGGACGCGCTGGTGCCGTCCACCTTACAGGAAATGGTGTAGGATTGTTCTGTGCATGTAGGTTGTAAATCTGAAGCGCACTGGAGATGATGAGGAAACGCTAAGCTTGGCCTCTGCTTTCGTCTTCCTCTCAATGATCGGGTTCTTTACACAGACACGTTATCACTTGGACTGCATTTCCTGTCAGCTGTCGCTGCTGTGAGGCACAGGTACACTCTGATGACGCATTACACACATCATATAAACATATAGTTACAGAACAGGAGCACCTGATCCAGTCACGGAGTTGCTCTACAATGCCAGAAGGCATGATATAAATCTGTCAAGCAGGTGGCAAGAGATTGTGACGCCACTGGCTGAGTGCCACACGTGTGGTGATGTGCGCACACACACACACACACACACACGTATTCATATGCCCTGGTAAAACTCCGAACATCCCGCAAGCTGGAGGAGGTGAGTCACACTTGTGAGAAGGTTTTAATGCCCTCAGATCGTCCCAAAAGAGAGGCTGTAGTAAGAAACGCAGTTTACTCTGCTCAGACTTGAAACCTAGCTGCTGCGTCTCTGATCGTTTCTTCATCTTTTCAGCCATCTGTGACTCAGCTACTCTCTAATGTTTCTGTTCTGCCCACGGCTCCTGATACTCCTCCTGCTGCTGTAGTTCATCTACTTGTGATAGCAGAGAGAGAACCTGAAGAATGAATGGAGTGCCTTTTCTCAGGTGTGGGCAGGTGGAGTGGAGGAGTGTGGGGGAGGAAGATCACCATCCCTTTATTCTGCCAGAGGACAATCTGTGTCTCAGACCATCCCCGGGTAGACCTTTCACTATAATGAACTGTAACTTCTAACTATCGGATCAAGCAAAACAGTATGCACTACATGTCCAAAAGAATGTCGGCCGGTCTTCATACCCGTAACTGGGTCTTCACCAAACTGTTGGCACAAAGTATGAGATACAGAGTTGTTTAGGATTTCCCTTCACCGGAACTAAACCTGTTCCAGCATGACCACGCCCCTGTGCACACTCGAGCTCCGCGAAGACATGGCTTGAGAAGGCTGGAGTGGAAGAACTCGAGTGTCCTGCACAGAGCCCTGACCTCAACCCCACTGAACACCTTTGAGATGAACTGGAACGCCGACTGAGCGCCAGACCTCCTCGCCCAACCCCAGCGCCTGACCTCACTAACGCTCCAACATCTAGTGTAAAGGCTTCCCAGAAGACTGAGGGTTTTTGAAACAGTGAAGAGGGACTGCGTCTGGAATGGGATGATTGTCAGGTGTCCACACACTTTTTGCCATGTAATGTACACACACACACAGGGTACAGGGTAGTGCTGGGATTAAAAGCGTCTCGATTTTGATCATGAGGAAGTTTTCCTCGATGACAGTGTTGTGATGAGGATATCGATTTCGCTCAGTGAAGCAGTGAACAGACGCAGGCTGACGGCGGTGAAGCCAGCGTCACGGGCCGAGCTGGTGGAAACTGTGGTGGAAGTCTGTGGGAAGATGACGAGTGAAGGAAGGCCTGAGGGAACGTGGAGACGGGGAGGGTCCTCTGCACATGACATCATTGTTCCACAGAAAGGCCGTATGGATTCTGTCATAAGGAAGTGTGTTCAAATATCTTCAGTCTGACGGAATATCGTTACGCCACAAATCCAAATTCAGCCCCTGTTCAGTCTGGAAACCTACTGATCTGTTCCACCATTACTCAGTCTCCCTGAACACAGAGCAGAGCAGGACACGGTTTACTGATCATAGTCTCCGCAGACTAGCAGATTCAGAATACTCTCTACCTCTCTCTACCTCTCTCCCTCCCTCTCTCTACCTCTCTCTACCTCTCCCTCTCTCTACCTCTCCCTCTCTCTACCTCTCTCCCTCTCCCTCTCTCTACCTCTCTCTCTACCTCTCTCCCTCCCTCTCTCTACCTCTCTCCCTCCCTCTCTCTACCTCTCTCTACCTCTCCCTCTCTCTACCTCTCCCTCTCTCTACCTCTCTCCCTCTCCCTCTCTCTACCTCTCTCTCTACCTCTCTCCCTCCCTCTCTCTACCTCTCTCCCTCCCTCTCTCTACCTCTCTCTACCTCTCTCCCTCTCTCTACCTCTCTCTCTACCTCTCTCCCTCCCTCTCTCTACCTCTCTCTACCTCTCTCCCTCTCTCTACCTCTCTCTCTACCTCTCTCCCTCCCTCTCTCTACCTCTCTCTACCTCTCTCCCTCTCTCTACCTCTCTCTCTACCTCTCTCCCTCCCTCTCTCTACCTCTCTCCCTCCCTCTCTCTACCTCTCTCCCTCTCTCTACCTCTCTCTCTACCTCTCTCCCTCCCTCTCTCTACCTCTCTCCCTCCCTCTCTCTACCTCTCTCCCTCTCTCTACCTCTCTCTCTACCTCTCTCCCTCCCTCTCTCTACCTCTCTCCCTCCCTCTCTCTACCTCTCTCCCTCTCTCTACCTCTCTCTCTACCTCTCTCCCTCCCTCTCTCTACCTCTCTCCCTCCCTCTCTCTACCTCTCTCTACCTCTCTCCCTCTCCCTCTCTCTACCTCTCACCCTCCCTCTCTCTACCTCTCTCTACCTCTCTCCCTCTCCCTCTCCCTCTCTCTCCCTCTCCCTCTCTCTACCTCTCTCTACCTCTCTCCCTCTCCCTCTCTCTACCTCTCTCCCTCTCCCTCTCTCTACCTCTCTCTCTACCTCTCTCCCTCCCTCTCTCTACCTCTCTCTACCTCTCTCCCTATCCCTCTCTCTACCTCTCTCCCTCTCCCTCTCTCTACCTCGCTCCCTCCCTCTCTCTACCTCTCTCCCTCTTTCTCTCTCTCTACCGCTCTCTCTCTCTACCTCTCTCTCTACCTCTCTCTACCTCTCTACCTCTATCCCTCTCTCTCTACCGCTCTCTCTACCTCTCTCTCTACCTCTCTACCTCTCTCCCTCTCTTCCTCTCTCTACCTCTCTCTCTCTACCTCCCTCTCTCTACCTCTCTCCCCCTCTCTCTCTACCTCTCTACCTCTCTCCCTCTCTATATCGCTCTCCACTCCCCTCTCTCTCTCTCTCCCTCTCTCGCTCTCCTCCCTCTCTCACTCTACCCCTCTCTCTCTACCTCTCTCTCTCTGTACCTGTCTCTACCTCTCTCTCCCCCTCTCCAACTCTCTTTCTCTCCCCCTTTCTATCTCCCCCTTTCTCTCCATCTCTTTCTCTCTACCTCTCTCTCTCTACCTCTCTACCTCTCTCCCTCTCTCTCTCCACCGCTCTCTCTCTACCTCTCTTCCTCTCTCTCTCTCTACCGCTCTCTCTCTACCTCTCTTCCTCTCTCTCTCTACCGCTCTCTCTCTACCTCTCTTCCTCTCTCTCTCTACCGCTCTCTCTACCTCTCTCCCTCTCTCTACCTCTCTCTCTACCTCTCTCCCTCTCTCTCTCTACCGCTCTCTCTCTACCTCTCTCCCTCTCTCTACCTCTCTCTCTACCTCTCTCCCTCTCTCTCTCTACCGCTCTCTCTCTACCTCTCTTCCTCTCTCTCTCTACCGCTCTCTCTACCTCTCTTCCTCTCTCTACCTCTCTCTCTACCTCTCTCCCTCTCTCTCTCTACCGCTCTCTCTCTACCTCTCTCCCTCTCTCTCTCTACCGCTCTCTCTCTACCTCTCTCCCTCTCTCTCTCTACCGCTCTCTCTACCTCTCTTCCTCTCTCTCTCTACCGCTCTCTCTACCTCTCTTCCTCTCTCTACCGCTCTCTCTACCTCTCTCCCTCTCTCTCTCTACCGCTCTCTCTCTACCTCTCTCCCTCTCTCTCTCTACCGCTCTCTCTCTACCTCTCTTCCTCTCTCTCTCTACCTCTCTTCCTCTCTCTACCGCTCTCTCTCTACCTCTCTCCCTCTCTCTCTCTACCGCTCTCTCTCTACCTCTCTTCCTCTCTCTCTCTCTACCGCTCTCTCTCTACCTCTCTCCCTCTCTCTCTCTACCGCTCTCTCTCTACCTCTCTTCCTCTCTCTCTCTCTACCGCTCTCTCTCTACCTCTCTTCCTCTCTCTACCTCTCTCTCTACCTCTCTACCTCTATCCCTCTCTCTCTACCGCTCTCTCTACCTCTCTCTCTACCTCTCTCCCTCTCTTCCTCTCTCTACCTCTCTCTCTCTACCTCCCTCTCTCTACCTCTCTCCCCCTCTCTCTCTACCTCTCTACCTCTCTCCCTCTCTATATCGCTCTCCACTCCCCTCTCTCTCTCTCTCCCTCTCTCGCTCTCCTCCCTCTCTCACTCTACCCCTCTCTCTCTACCTCTCTCTCTCTGTACCTGTCTCTACCTCTCTCTCCCCCTCTCCAACTCTCTTTCTCTCCCCCTTTCTATCTCCCCCTTTCTCTCCATCTCTTTCTCTCTACCACTCTCTACCTCTCTATCTCTCTACTTCTCTCTACCTCTCCCTCTCTACCCCTTTCTCCCTCTCTCGCTCTCCCTCCCTCTCTACCTCTCTATCTCTACCCTCTCTCTACCTCTCTCTCTTTCTCTCTCTCTACCTCTCTACCGCTCTCCCTCTCTCTACCTCTCTCTATCTCTCCCTGTCTGTACCTCTCTATCTCCCCCTCTCTACCTCTCTCTATTGCTCCCTCTCTACCCCCTCTCTTGCTCTCCATCCCTCTCTCGCTCTCCCTCAATCTCCCTCTCTCTCTCTCTACCCCTCTCTCTCTCTCCCTCCCTTGCACTTTCTCTCTCTAACTCTCTCTCCCCCTTTCTCTCTCTCTCTCTCTCTCTCTCTCTCTCTCTCTCTCTCAGTATGAAGAGCCTCGTGATGAATCATTTGAGTTCATTGTGATTAATTCATGAAAATAACAGCTAAGGCAGCTTACACTGTGTATGGTTATGTTTCAAAACTAAGAATCTCAGTATCGTATTATAAACTAGGGCTGCGTGCTTTTTTTTTTTTTAAATTAAGATCAGGATTGTTTGTCCTTTTCACTAACGATTAGACTTGCGTGAAGTCTAATCTAAAGTTCTAATTATTTAGTTGTTATTGACGCTGGTGAGTCACAAGTTCCTCATTCACGCGTTTTTAAATGAAGCACTCACAGTGCTGTCTGCTTCTCCGACTGTATTTATTTCAACACATTTATGTGTTTCAAGCCCGGTTGTTTACATATCTGAAAAGTTATTGTGACAAAATCACAATTCGAGCTGTAATCGTGCAGCTGTAAGTATAGGTGCTCTCTTGCTCTGTGGGAATCGACGAGTCAGGTGTGTGTGTGTGTGTGTGTGTGTGTGTTTGTGTGATAGTTGGCCTGGCTCCAGGTGATGGCCTGTAATCTGTGTGTGGCCTGTAACAGAAACTCCGCCATTACACGCCTCTGCTCAGGCTTCTGTGAGCAGGAAGCAGCTTATAAACTGCGCTGTCATTTTCACATCAGCAGCTCAGACAGAGGAAGACACCCCCCCCCCACCCCCCCAACACCCCCCTTTTCCTGCAGGTAACACCACCCCACAGCAGCGCGGTCTTCCCAGACACACGTACATGAGGGTACCTTACAGTGTTTAACACGCTAAAGCAGGGTTGGGCCGTCTGGCAAAAACATCAGATCACGAGATTTCAGACTGGATGACAATCCACACGCACTTCCTTATTGATGAAAATCAAACTGTACGAGGAAACCTCAAAGAAAAGGAACCACAGAGAGCACCTTTTACACTCATTTTAATCAAGTGCACTTCCTAACAAAATGTAAACGCTCCTGAAATGAAAACAATCAAGCACTGATAGTGTATTAAAATAAAAAGTTAAGAGTTAATAAAAAACAGATTGTACGTCTCGCTGTAAAACACAGACTGTTGCGACATTTTAATAATTGCCAAAGATATTGCACTGTTGTGCGTGTGTGTGTGTGTGTGTGTGTGAGTGTGATATAAGATAGAACAGGGGGAGAGAGGACACAGGTAAACAGACAGTGACCCAGACAGAACACAGCGTTCATTCTGAGAGGTGAAGCGAGAGGACGCTGGAAATAGAAAAGTGTGCTCCTTGAGGCTGCAGTGACCCTCCACCTCCCTCCTTTTCTCCTTTTCTCCTTCCCTGAAATGGGAGAGGAGAGCGGGAAAGCGGCGGCTCAGTCAGACTCCGTGGGGGACGGGCTAAATTTAGCACCGAGCAGGACCTACAAGAACACTACTAAAATGATATTTAAACAATGCCATATTTCACTGGAGTAAAGAAAAAAAAAACAACTGTGGAATTAAAAATGATCAGGATTCTCATTTGGATGTGATGCACGAGGAAAAAGATTGAATTAGAATTTGTCAGTATAGTGTGTGTGTGTGTGTGTGTGTGTGTGTGTGTGTGTGTGTGTGTGTGTACTGGCTACAGACTCATGCTTCTCCTCTGTGTTTGTTGTTTGTTTAAGACCACTTTGTGCTTTAGTGGCAGTAGTTTAAGCATCACTGTGTCGGTGAAGTGCACTGAAGTGTGTGTGTGTGTGTGTGTGTGTGTGTGTTACAGATCTAACACTAATTCCGCACTCTGAAAATGTAGCCTACTGCGACGTGGCATTTGCTCTCCCCCTCCAGTTCCTTAAGTACAAAGACTGAATGTTTTTTTTTTTTTTTTCTAAACTAAATGCCAGCAGTTCCATTTGTCTATCTGTAAAAAGCCCAGAGTGCGCTTTCATATTCACATGAAGACTGGCGTGCGTTATCTCTTCTCAACTACTGACGGGAGGTATGTGCTTATTAATAAGTGAACTCTCTGAGATGTCTGTTACGAGGCTGTAAAACTGCAAAGGTAACCCACAGAATGCACACACACACACACACACACACACACACACACACACACACACACAGCCATTAAGACTAGCTTTTGGCATTGCCAGTCATGCAAACGATGATGAAAGTGCTGGGGTAGTCCTGCTGATGAAAGCGTGAATACGATAATGTCCGTGTGTCCCGTTTGTGACACGGTAGCACTTGAATTTGTTTTGTTTTGTTTTCTGGCCGTTTTATCTCCCCCCTCATGACCTTTCATTTCCCAGCCCCATGCTCACTAAAGTCAGATAATCTCAGATATCTGGGTAAGTCTGCTCAGCACACACAAAAGAAAACGTGAGTTATGATGTTCACTTGTGGTCTTCAATGACATATATATATATATATTTCTCCGTCTTTCGTCTGCTCCGGTTTCAGGGTCGCCACAGCAGATCGCCCGGCCGCATATTGATTCTGGTACAAGTTTTCCACCAGATGCCCTTCCTCACACAACTCTCCTCACTGAGAGTGCACAGCCTCATGCGACCCTCCTGGGACCGGGGTTGTTTCCCTAACTCGGGCGGCTGTGTCTCAGGCGCTAGAGCGGGTTCTCCACTAATCGTAGGGTCGGAGGTTCGATTCCCGGCCCACGTGACTGCACATGCCGAAGCGTCTTTGGGCAAGACGCTGAACCCCAAGTTGCTCCCGATGGCAAGTGAGCGCCTTGCATGGCAGCTCTGCTACCATTGGTGTGCGAGTGTGTGTGCGTGAATGAGACGCAGTGTAAAGCGCTTTGGACCCACTAAGGTTAAAAAAAGCGCTAAATAAGTGCTGACCGTTTTCCAATTGAACCCGCGCCACCAGTCCACTAGGGATCCCTTTAATAAAGCAGTGAAAATATTTGTCGCTTCTGATCAAGCAATGAATGTTCACCGGTTTGATCCTGCGCTCGTGTGGCGTTTCGCATGGGTTTTCTCCAGGCTCTCGGGTTTCCTCCCACCTCCCAGGAACAGGTGAATTGTCTACGTTAAATTGCCGCTAGGTGTGAATGAGTGTTTGAATGTGTGTGCGCATGCTGACTGAGTGCGTTCCCAAATCGCTCCCGGTGTTCCTGGGATACGCTCCATATTCCCGCCACCTTGACCAGGATAAAGCTGAAGATAACTGAATGAATGAATGAATGTAGCAAAAGCCAGTATTGTGATCGCACAATATAAGTAACATATAAGTTACCAGACTGTCCTTCAAAACGTGGATGAACGTCAAGCTATGGTGTGGCGAGAATAACTTGTTGCCTCGTGGTTTTGTGATTTGTCCGACGTCAGATATATGTACATGTACTAATTATTCTTGAATTTCCTTTCTGGCTCTTAAATTGTTGATATTTTTTTTTGTCAGTACTTTTTTTTTACGGTGCTGTGAAATTGCAAGTCAAACGTTTAGTGGTCGCTCATAAATCCTGTAAAAACAGATGTTTGTGTCTTTCACACGGTGTGTTTAGACATGCCACCAAACCTAAGGTTAAAGAATGCTGTTTGGAGAGGCATTTTTTTTATAGCTGTGTTTATCTGACGCAGATCCGTGGTCCCGTCCCTCCCATTTTAACCCTTCGCTTCCTGGACACGCTTGAATTTGAGAGCCGCTATCTGCAAATCTTGATCCTGACGTCTTCTCGCTGTCCGTTAGAGTCGGGCGAGGTCACAGTGGCGCTCTTGCGCCTCCTTTGAAGCTGTTAGGACCAGGGCTGATCTGACTCCAGGTCAGGTCTGAAAGACACGGCTTGCGTCACTTCAGGAGCCCGTGACGACCGCGGCTGCCAGTTAAGACGTGACCTGACCTTATGTGTCAAACGGGTCGGAGCCTCGTGAGACGTCTGTGTTATTAGTGCACCTTGAATTTATTCCTGATCGGGCCCCCCAGCACTTGCAGCTCTGCTCGTTTTTCACTACCAGACATTCTGCTGTCTCGAACTGAAGTGTTGCAT